>NW_007735595.1:68560-69821 GCF_000696425.1 Galeopterus variegatus
AGTACTCACAAGGACCTACTCTCAATAATTTTCTTCCTCTTCCTCTAATTTTAAAAGACATCGAGTTTCAATCGATGCTATTTCAGCATCCTTTGATATGAACAAGTGGATTTTCTTTTTTCAGCCTATGTCACATTGAAGAAAAAAGAAAAGAAAAGAAAAGGATAAAACTTCCACAAACAACAACAACAAAAATGGTCAGAAACAAAGCTACAATATCTGAGGAAGTTAACTCATGTGCACTAACTTCTAAAATCTCCACCTTCTTTCTGCCTGGTGCATTTGAAGAATCCCAATCATCCTTTCTAGGAAATATTTCTTCTCCATCTGTGGACAGTCACGGAAGTCTTCACACTCAAGTGGTGTCTTAGGTAGAGACAAGAGCAGGGATGTTCGTGCGTTCCCAGTTTGGCTTCACCAACCTCAGCACCTTTTTCCTGGACCATATGGTGACTACTCTCACTCCTAACCCCAAACCTGCCCTGAGATATGGACACAAACACACAACAAGGCCATATGCCCATAAATCTGAGATGAACTAGAGCATTTTTCTCCTGAGGTGCCTGCCTGTTGGCAACAACCGCACTGGAGATGTTTTATCCAAATAGCTTAGTACAAAGATTAAACTGGATGAAAGGTCACAGATCCAGGGAAAGTCTTCAGAGCCTTGGTCCTGAAGGCAGAATTGACTCCAAGAATTTCCCTCAAGTCTGGTGTTGATCATACAAGGTGACAGTAGGTTTACAGGCCAGGCTGGGGTATCAGACGGGAGGCTCGCGCCTCATCTCCCTGTGGTGGAGGTGCCCTGGGTCAGCACTGGGTTCCTCTCACATCCTGAATGGTAATCATCACCCTCATCCCCAGATAAAAAGCCCAGAGTTTTACCAGAGCCTAAGAGACCAGACCTGGAGCAAGAAAACCAGTTGGCAACCTGAGGGATGAGGACCATCAGACGTCACCATTTGAGGCTTCTCTTGGGAGTTGATGGCTTCTGGCCACCCTGTCCACCCAACTCTGATGCTCTTTCCCATGCAGGAGGAAGTGACCTTCACTCCCAGATGCTGGTGATGGCTGCATGAGCACAGACTTCATGCAAAACCCTAGAAGGAGCCCACGGGGCTCATCACTGCTGGTCCAGAGCCTGACACAGGGAAGGTGCAGTCACCCCAACACAGGGAAGGCACAGTCACCCTGCATGATGATGAGTGACTGGCATATGCCATTTACCAGTTCCTCCTGCTGACATCTAAGGGGTCTGCGC
>NW_007735595.1:70173-73790 GCF_000696425.1 Galeopterus variegatus
GATGAGTGACTGGCATATGCCATTTACCAGTTCCTCCTGCTGACATCTAAGGGGTCTGCGCCGCCTCCTGTGCTGACACCTCCCTCACCCCACATGCACCTCCTCAAGGGAAAACACATATAAATAAAAAATAATAAAAATATAAAACCTGCTTATATACCCTATCTACTCATTGCTGAACATTTTACTTACTGTCTTCATGAAAGAAAAGATTTCATTTGGTGAAATTTTCTTTTATATTACTTGTTAAATTGTGTAATCATTTTCCTACATTTGAAGTTTATAATTTTAAATGAGACAATATAATAAACATTCTGAACTATTTTTTAAATTATGTAAGAAACAATACATTTGTGGTTTTTTTGCTGTAAAGTTGTTTGAGCTCTTTGTATATTCTGGATATTAATCTATTGTCAGATGCGTAGTTTGCAAATATTTTCTCCGATTCTGTAGGTTGTCTTTTCATGCTGTTGTTTCCTTTGCTGTGCAGAAACTTTTAGTTTGATGTAATCCCATTTGATTATTTTTTCTTTTGTTGTCTGTGCTTTAGGGGGGTTATTCATAAAGTCTTCACAGAGTCCTAAATCCTGGAGTATTTCCCCGATGTTTTCTTCTAGGAATTTTAAAGTTTCAGGTCTTATATTTGTCTTTCATCCATTTTGAGTTGATTTTAGTGTATGGTGAGAGGTACGGATCAAGTTTCCTTCTTCTATATGTAGCTATCCAGTTTTGCCAGCACGATTTATTGAAGAAGCAGTCTTCTCCCCAGTGTACGTTCTTGGTGCCCTTGTCGAAGATCAGTTGTTTGTAAATATGTGGATTGATTTGTGGGTTCTCTGTTTCTGTTCCATTGGTCCACATGTCTGTTTCTATGCCAAAAAACCAAATAATCCAATCCAAAAATGGGCAAAGGAGCTGAATAGACACTTACCAAAGGAAGACATACAAATGGCCAACAGGTATATTAAAATATGCTCAACATCACAAATCATGAGGGAAAGGCAAATCAAAACCACTTTGAGATATCACCTCACCCCAATCAGACTGCCTATTAGAAAAAAAGACAGAATAACAAATGTTGGTGAGGATGCAGAGAAAGAGGAAGCCTTCTGCACTGTTGGTGACACTGTAAATTAGTCCAACCATTATGGAGAATAGTATGGATGTTCCTCAAACAACTACAAACAGAACTACCATATGATTCAGCAATCCCACCACTGGGGTTATATCCAGAGGACAGGAAATCGTCATGTCAAAGGGATACCTGCACTCCCATGTTTATTGCAGCTCTATTTACAATAGCCAGTGATGGAACCAACCTAAATGTCCATTGACAGATGACTGGATCAGGAAATGTGTCCTTCTACTCAATGAAATACTACTCAGCCATAAATAATAATGAAATTCTACCATTTGCAGCAACATGGATGAGCCTGGAGAAGATTATCCTAAGTGAAACAACCCAAGTCCAGAAAGAGAAATACCACATGTTCTCATTCATAACCAGGATCTGAATCTATAAAATAAACAAATAAACAAAGAGAGACAGAGAGAAAGAAACAAACAACAATCACACTAATATGTTGAACTTTTAGAAAGAGAGAAAAGAAACATGGTTACTAGGGGTGGAAAAGGGGAGCAGAAGGGTAGAGGGAGGGGGGCTAATGAGGTATTGGTCAAGGACACAAAGTATGATTGTGCATTGCAATGATGAATAAGCTAACTATCCTGATCTAACCATCGCGCATTTTCACAATTACTGAAAATCAACATTGTTCCCCATGTGTATGTAATAGGGGAAAAAAACCTTAGAGCCATAAATATAAACTTTTATGTTGCTGTTGTTGTTTTAAATTCTTTAAGATATTACTTCTTCATTTCCGTTTATTGGTTTTTTTATATGATGTGAAGTAGAGGCTGAATTTCATGTCTATCCATGTAAATATATTGCTCCATTATTTAAAAAGCTTACCAATCCATTTCCATTTGGCAACTCTAGTGTCAGTACAGCTTGCAAATTTTTGTTCAATTTATTCTGCGGTATTTGGTTTTCTGTAGTATCATAGATTAAATTCTGGTCAATAAATTTAAATTTCCAAGGGCAGTCCATGGCTCACTTGGGAGGATGTGGTGCTAACAACATTAAGTCAAGGGGTAAGATCCCCTTACCCGTCATCTTTAAAATAAAAACTAAAATAAAATTTAAATTTCCAAGCACTTTATTTTAATTGATATGTATATATATACTAAAATCATTAATTTATATACATTAACTTATATATAACATATTTGTTATCTTTCATAGATTTTGTATATTCATTAGTATATTTATGTAAACAATCAAACTGTCTGTAGGTAAAGAAAGGTTTATTTCTTCTATTCCAGTTATTATGCTTTTCTTGCTTTTTCTTCCCTTATTGCAATGCCTAGGACCTTCGGGATAATGTGGAATGGAAGTGGTGGGAAAAGTTATTTTTTCACGATATTATGAAGGAAATATTTAGTTTTTTGTTATAAAGTATAGGGTAAGGCTGAGGATTTTATTGACTGAAATTTTTAGAATTTCATATAAATTGTAATTATAAAGCATGCACTCTTTTTTCCCCCCACAGAGCATTACGATTTTAACATTCATCCACATCATGTGTATAATTATTTTACTTCTTTATAATTCTCAATATGTTGTTCATTTCCTTCTACAGCTCAGAGTGTTGTACAGATATACCAGAATTTTTTACTCATTCACCTCCTCATGGATATTTGGTTTATTTCCAGTTTTGAGTAATATAAGTAAAGTGGCAATGAAATTTGGCATAAAACAAAGAAGCAATATACATTATTTCACTTATTTTGAACTTGATGGATTTCTTAATTCAAAAAACATTTCGTACACTCTCTTGTCTTCTAGGTAATAATGGTGACTCTAACCAATAACGCTAAAATATAAATTTTCACTTTTAAAATATTTTTAAATATTTTATTACTCTATTATTAATTTGATAGAATTCCATGGTTAAAATCTTGCCCTATAACTATGTCAGCAGCCATCATGTGTAGTACCAGAACAAAATAAAAATGATTCTAGTATTTCACCTTTAGAAATAATATCTTCCTCTATTTTTAAAAATTCTGCTGGTTGCCTGAAGCCTCATTTCTCAGTTTGAGCGGCACTGCACAGATGGAACTGATTGAACTGGATGACTTTACAGCTGAATTCTATCAAACCTTTAAAGAAGAATTAATACGGCTTCTCTTCAAACTTTTGCAAAAAATTGAAACAGAAGCCATTCTCCCAAACTCATTCTATGAGGCCAGCATCATCCTATTACTAAAAGCAGATAAAGATACAGCAAAAAAAGAAAATTACAGACCAATATCCTTGATGAACATAGATGCAAAAATCCTCAATAAGATATTAGCAACCAGAACTACAACAACACATCAAAAAAACTAAACACCATGATCAAGTGGAATGCACCCCAGGGATGTAAAGTTGGTTCAACATACGCAAGTCAGTAAGTGTGATATGCTACATCAGTGAAACTGAGGACAAAACCAGATGATTATCTCAATAGATGCAGAAAAAGCATTTGACAAAATTCAACATCACTTCATGA
>NW_007735595.1:74240-74481 GCF_000696425.1 Galeopterus variegatus
TTCAACAAACCAATTGCCAATATCATCCTTAGGAACAGGAACAAGACAAGGATGCCCACTCCCACCACTCCTATTTACCATAATATTAGAACAGTCAAGAGAAAGAAATAAAGGGCATCCAGATTGGAAAAGATGAAATCAAACTGCTCATGTTTGCAGATGACATCTTATATACATGAAAACTAAAGATGCTACCAGAAAACTCTTAGAGCTGATTAACACTTTCAATAATGTTGCAGGG
>NW_007735595.1:75056-75820 GCF_000696425.1 Galeopterus variegatus
CATAACACTACCTGACTTCAAGTTATATTACAAATCTATTGTAACCAAAACAGCACGGTACTGGCTTAAAAGCAGACACATTTATCTTAATAAGCTACCCTCTTGGTACTGCTTTTGCAATATCCCAGAGATTTTGGTATGATGTGTTTTTATTTTTGATAGTTTCAAGAAATTTTTTGATGTCCAGTTCAATTTCTTCTTAGACCCATAGGTCATTCAGGAGCATGTTGTTTAATTTCGACATGTTCGTATAATTTCCAGAGTGTCACTTGTTATTAATTTGTAGTTTTAATCCGTTGTGGTCAGAAAATATAAATATCCTTTAAATGATTTCCATAATTTTAAATTTGTTGAGACTTGATTTGTGATCCAACATATGATCTATCCTGGAGAATGTTTCATGTGCTGATGAGAAGAATGTATATTCTATGGTTATTGAATGAAATGCTCTGTAAATATCTGCCAGGTCCAACTGGTCTGAAGTCTAATGGAAATGCTGTGTTTATCTGTAGATTTGTTGCATGGATGATCTGTCCAGTGCTGAGAGAGGGGTGTTAGTTCCTTAAGTATTATCATATTGGGGTCCATCTCTTTCTTTATGTCTAATAGTATTTGCTCTACATATCTGGGTGCTCTGGCATTGGATGCATATGTATTTATGATTGTTATGTCTTTTGCTGGATAGATCCCTTTATAATGGCAGTCTTGGTCTATGTCTATGGTTTTCAAACTATAGTCCATTTTATCCAAAATCAGAATAGCTA
>NW_007735596.1:0-1254 GCF_000696425.1 Galeopterus variegatus
GCTGGTCCGGGGTCCCTTCCCGCCCTGTGTTGTTGGTCCCCAGTGGCGAGGAACCAACAGTTTACAACTGGAACAATCCTGCCCTGTTTTTTGAGTATAGCTTTATAAACTTTGATTCTTAGTTTGGTTAAGCCAATCTTCATCCATTTTTTGTCCATTTATCCTTCCAGAGAAATTCTAAATCAATGTTTTAAGAGCTATGAAAATTCTTACGGGATTGTGGCTGAATTGACATACTTTACACATTAATTTGAAGACAATGTCCTTACGTAGTTAGACTCTTTTTATCTATAAACATTGTATTAATTTGACCTTTTTATAAACCTTCATAAATCTTATTTTTACTCTTTATAAATTTTATGCATATTTTATTAATTTTTTATAGATTTTTATTATATTAAAATTTGTTTCAATTTTAAAGATTGTCTTCTGTGTATATGTATATTTTATACAGGAATTGCTTGAACATGTTAACAGTGTTCAGTTTGTTGACAGGAGAAAACTAAGGGGAAAACCAGTAAAGAAGAATAATTAAAATAGTAAATATTTCTGCAGAAAACAGGCAAACACACAAACAAAAAATCAACAACACCAAAAATGAGTTAATGGAAAAGAGCCATAAAAATTGCAAACTTTCCATGGGAAAAAAAAAAGAAAGAAAGAAAGAGAGTAGAGACAAATTATCAAAGTAAAAAATTGAAAGAGAGGTCATCACTACTGACCTTGTAGAAATTAAAATGATTATGAGGGAAATTATACACAAATTTATGGCAATAAGTGAAAAAACCTAGGTGATGCAAATTGCCAAAACTGACTCAACAAGAAATAGAAAATGTGAAAAAATGTCGGGCCTTAAAAACTAACTCCACCTTAAGTGACATTATAAGCAGTGCCATTATGGGTCCACAAGGGCGTATTAATGTGGCAGCCTAAGACGGCGCTGGGAGGAAGTAGTGTGGGAGTGTCTGCGGGAACCTTGCCTTAGCCCTTATTGGCCAAATATGTGCTTCCGCACTCGTGAAAGGCATTGAGACAAGATGCATGCCCTTGACCTTTAAGCTGATAGGATTATGTTAAAACCTCCCCTCCCCATCTACCTATAAAAGCAAGTGCTTGTGTGATAATAAACGGAACTGCTCAACAGAACCCCCGCTGCGTCTGAATGTCCTTTAACTG
The DNA here is from genome assembly GCF_000696425.1 of Galeopterus variegatus. NCBI lineage: Eukaryota > Metazoa > Chordata > Mammalia > Dermoptera > Cynocephalidae > Galeopterus > Galeopterus variegatus. Next base: position 1,177 of record NW_007735596.1, read on the forward strand.
GGCTGGTTGGGGCCAGCGGCTGTGCTCACCTCTCTTCACAGCTCTCTTCCCCCATCTCTTCCCAATGGGGACTGGAGG
>NW_007735596.1:2158-12426 GCF_000696425.1 Galeopterus variegatus
GGCTGTGCTCACCTCTCTTCACAGCTCTCTTCCCCCATCTCTTCCCAATGGGGACTGGAGGGAAAGAGTAATCCGGGTCATTCACTCGCCCACAAAAAGGAACGAGGCTAGGGCTGTTCGAGTCAGCCGGCGGCGGACCCGACAAAAAATACATAGTGAATAAAAAGTTGAATAAAAGAAAAAAGTATTAAATTGGGCTTCATTATAATCACACTATTCACTCCTAAAGATTTTCCCTAAGGTTGTTATAACATTTTCCCACAGAAATAATTATATGCAAAGCTTCATAGTAGCTTTATTTGTAATACTCGAAAACTAGAATAAACCCAAACTCCATCTACAGGTGAATGTGTAAACAAAAGATGGCATAGTAATGTAATAGAATTCTATTTAGTTATAAATAGGAACAAACCACTGATACACCATGTGGATAAACCCCACAATTATTACACTAAGTAACAGAAGACCAACACAAGAGACTACATACTATATGAGCCCATTTAAATAAAATCTTCAGAAAACACAAATTTATAGATACAGAAACCCAGTCAGTTACTGCCTAATGGTGGAGCTGGAAACAGAGGTTACCTATAACTTAGAATGAAAGAACTTATGGGAATGATGCAAATGCTTTAAAATGAAATTGTGATGGTCGCACAACTCTACACATTTACTAAAAATCAGAGAATCTTTCATTTATCATACGTGAATGATTTTGCATGTAAAAGATCACTCAACAAAGCTGCTTTTTAAAAGCATTAAAACCATCCCACCTCCTTTATTTTCTCCAAGGCCCATCTCTCCTTATCCAATACTAAGAAAGAATACTGTCTTAAACATAAAGTTCTTTGAGTTCTTTGTATGTTCTGGATATTAATCCCTTGTCAGATGCATAGTTTGCAAATATTTCCTCCCATTCCATAGGTTGTCTTTCTGCTCTGTCAATTGTTTCCTTTGCTGTGCAGAAGATTATCAGTTTGATAGGATTCCATTTATTTTTCTTTTGTTGAAAGGAGATGAATAGGCATTTTCAAAGGAAGACATACAAATGTCCAACAGGTTCATGAAAAAATGCTCAGCATCCCTAGTCATTAGAGAAATGCAAATCAAAACCATACTGAGGTATCATCTCATCCCAGTTAGGCTGGCCATTATTAAAAAGACTGAGAATAACAAATGCTGGTGAGGATGTGGGGAAAAGGGAACTCTTCTACACTGTTGGTGGGACTATAAATTAGCACAGCCATTATGGAAAACAGTATGGAGGTGTCTCCAACTACTACAGATAGAACTACCATATATTCCTGAAATCCAATTACTGGGTATATATCCAAAGGAATGGAAATCATCATGTCAAAGGGATACCTGCACTCCCATGTTCATTGCAGCTCTGTTTACAATAGCCAAGATATGGAAGCAACGTAAGTGTCCATCAACTGATGACTGGATGAGAAAAATGTGGTATATATATACAATGGAATAGTACTCAGCCATAAAAAAGAATGAAACACTGCCATTTGCAGCAACACAGATGAGTCTGGAGAAAATTATGTTAAGTGAAATAAGCCAGACAATGAAACAGAAATACCATATGTTCTCACTCATAAATGGCTGCTAGGGAAGAAAAAAGGGAGGGAGGGAATGAGGGAGGAAGTAATGAAGGAAAGAAAGAAAGAAAAGAATACAACAATATGTTGAACTTTCAGGAGAGAACAAACGTAAGGATACTAGAGATGGGGTGGGGGGAAGAGGGGTTGGGAAGTGATAAGTTGGGTAAAGAAATATCATGATTTGTAAGAATGAAAACACTAATAATAAATTTAAAAATTAAAAAAAAAATAAGAATACCATTTTAAAAAATAAAAACATAAGATTGAACACTAAAATGCCATTTTACTTATTTGGAATGAATAAATATATTTCATTTATTGGTAAATTCAATAATTACACTTTTCAAGTAGAAAACATTTTCAATTCTAGACATGTAATTCTTTGGTTTAAATCCAGTCTTTTTATTTAATCATACATCTTACATTCTTTGTGATACCGTGAGTTTTTCATTGGAAAGGAAAATTATTGCAGGCTCAAAGTGTTTTAGAGCTGGAATTCCTGTGTCATTACATTCATACTTTTTCTTTTCAGTTAAAAATTTCTTCAGAAATTCATGTGTTTTAATTTGGCTGATAACTTGATATGTCATCAATATATAATTATTTTTTCCTGGAGATATCATATGCTATTTTGGGCAGTGTTGTCAAATGTGAAATCGTTGGGAACATTTTTTATTTATTTCAATTTTAATATCCTGGTGTATTTACTAAGAAAATTAGTTAATTTATTCCTTATATTAATTTTAGATTACATTATGGCTGGTAAGAGAAATGTATTTGTCTGAACCTACAGAAAATTATATTGATAAATAGCACACTAGAATCATGTGACACTATCTTATGGCATTTAGAATTAATAAAACTATTAAGAAAATTTTGTTTCTTGAATTGTCATTGTATTGTAGAAAAGCTTTTCCATTTAAAACATAATTCTCCATATTATACAATTTTTCAAATAAAAATTGTTAGAAGTATATAAATTTTCAACTAGATAACATTGTCTTAGACTATCAAGTAAAACCACTAACAGGTAAAAACAAATCAAAATTCTATGTACACTTCTTGGATGAGTTCCTTAAAAAAGCTATCTGATATACTTAGTATGAAAATGAGTGTAAAAAGAATTCCTAGATATAAGCAAAATCAAATATAAAGTTGCTAGGAATGGTCAAGTGATAAGGTATGTTTTCTGGTAGAACTGTTTTTCCAATTTGGTAGAAACCTATTCTGTCATTGCTTTTAATAAATATATTTTTAAATGTATTTTTAAATATTTTAAAATGTAATTTTTAATTTCTTCATCAAAGGGGTTTACATGAGCACTTCTGCCTTAAAATTAGCATAATAGAAATAAATGTAGTGGCTGAAGTTATGGTAGATTTTGAATCAGACTAGATTTAAAACATTGACTTTTCCCTAAAGTATCTTGTGACTTGGGGGCAAGTTATTTAAATAACTTGACTCTTTGATTTATTACAAGAAATGTAGATTTATGGCATTTTGTTAGGGGGTTGTTGAGGGAATTCAATGAGATTGTATATTTAATTTTGTTTTCTTTTCTATAAAGTATTATTTCAAATAAATATCATTTATAATTTAGTTTATCTATTCTAATCAACTAAGTCAATGTATTTGACTCTTCACTTTATGCAACTATCTTATCCACCTGTTGACATTATTTGAAAATTAAAAATGACTTAAGAGGGTACTTCAAAAAGTTTGTGGAAAAACAGAATTAAAAGATAATACAAATATTTCCATGAACTTTTGAAGTACCCTTATATTTGACAAATGAAAAAAAAAAAAAAAGATTGTACAAATCATTGGCTCCACGCAATAGCCTATGAGCTTCCTCATTCTAACAGAGGCAGTTTGGAAATGCTACTTGGTGCTTGAAGTCAGAAGGGCAGAATTAATAGTTCTGAAACCATCAACTACATTCCGTCAGGTAAAGCCCTTCATCTCCATTTCTTCAGGACGAAGTATCGACCTTGGATAAAGTGACCTGCAAGAAGCTGGCAAACACAACAGGTTGATCGTGTCATCTCACTATGATCTTCTATCAGTTTTCTAAAGCAGTAATAGCAAGTGGCAGTAAAAAGGTTTCATTTAAAATGAAGTTACCAAATTTTTCAAGCCATCCAAAGTATTCTTCACAGGTCTAACATTAGGCCAAAGATCATCGTACGGTGTAAATGTGCTTTTTAAAAAACACTTTAAATTTAATTTCTTTCCCTGAGGTAAGTGAGAACTATGGTGTTGTAAAAATTAATCAGAAAAATCCTGGAGCCTGGGAAGTTATATCAATTATAATATATATTATATATAATATATAAAAATATTATGTTTCAAATAATATATTTCTAAATAATATATTTTGTTATATATAGTATATATTTTTACATATATAATAAAAATAAACGTTTTTTTATTAGAAAGAGCATGCTTCTCAAAGCAATTAGTATAAAATAACATTTTTTTTTTTCTCTTTGGCTGGGGAGGAAACAAAGAAAGACAAAAAAAGGAGAATTTTCTTACACCCCTAAAACTCAAAATGAAAGAGAGTCCTCATAATTATTTCAGTAGAGAATCAGCAGGCTGCTGCTGCAGTTCCTGATGTCAAAGGAAACGCTGAGCAAAGAGACCTAGATTTGTGCTTCCCCTTTGTCTTGATTTTATGCATTTTCTCTGTTCCACATTTTATGGTCCTCTTTGGAGTGCTGATTCAGGAGCACTGATGTCAAGGAGGACATACCACAATGAAATACAGCCAGGTGTGGGCTCTAGGATATTTTTCAGGTAAGTCAATTATTAATTCCCCTTTGAATGACCCATTTCTTATATGGCTCTTCGGGACAGTGTTCAGTCTTCCCCAACACAGCATCTATTAAGTAGAGGACCTAAATGTTCATGAGGGTCCAAATTTGCCAATTGCAACATCAGAGGAAAAGCTCAGCCTTTTTTGATACCCATGAATCTTACATCTAATAAGAATACTTCAAAAAGTTCATAGAAGAGTTCTTATAATCTTTTCATTCTATGGTTCCAAGAACTTTTGGAATTACCCTCATATTTGACATTCTTATTTCTGAATTTGATTTTAAATAATTGTTGTACTTCTTGAAATCATGAGGCATCTGATGTCTGTAGATCTTAAGGCATAATAAAGTCGTGACCTATTTTTACAATTTAGTATTGAACTTTCCTGACACCTCTGCTTTAGTAACCAAATTATCAGATGAATTGTGAGTCAGGATTTATATTAATTATCATTCTTAATTTGTATTAAAAACAGGATTAAATAACTTTTTTTCCTTATGATCCATAACTTATGTCACATATAAATTTCCTCTACTTTTTCTTGTATATTTTAATTTACATGATCAACTTCATCAATAGTGACTAGAGCACAAAACTTAAAGGTGTGGATTCTGAACCTTGCTCTGCCAAAGGATCATTGTTTTAACTTAAGCAACTAATTCAAATTTCTGTGCCTCTGTTTCCTCCTATGTAAAAACATGAGATAATATAGGTAACTACCTTATAAGGATACTACGAGAATTAAGTGAGATAATACAATATAGCCCCAGTATAATGCAATATGTGGGATGACATTATGACGAGGTTTATTAATGACTAGAGATATCTGTGCAGCCATCTTCCCATAAGACCCAGGGGTTCAGNAGGTTTATTAATGACTAGAGATATCTGTGCAGCCATCTTCCCATAAGACCCAGGGGTTCAGTTGAGCTCTTCCAAATGTGTTACTTTTCCAGAAAAACTTGCTGCATTCTGGAGACGAGGTTTATTAATGACTAGAGATATCTGTGCAGCCATCTTCCCATAAGACCCAGGGGTTCAGCTGAGCTCTTCCAAATGTGTTACTTTTCCAGAAAAACTTGCTGCATTCTGGAGACTGTGTTTAGCTGTGGCTTAAATAAACTGGTGGAGGACATTGGGTACAGTGGCTGCTTGGGAATTCTAGACACTCTAGCTCCTACACAAGACAGTCTCTCATCACCAGGTTTTACCTACACATTCCTCTTAGAGGATAAAAGCTTTAGTGTGTCACTTTTGATACAGCAAGAGGGAGAAAAGAATGGCTTGAGGTTTGCTATGGGGACAAATTCACAGATAAAGAACAAGAACAAACACACATGATATTATATCCACATTCGATTCATAGAGGTATTTTACTGAATATGCATAAGGAAATTAAAAAGATGGACATATTGTAAGCATTGCACGATGATTAGCTATTAGTACTAGTAGCATTATCGTAATCATCATTTTCATTTTTTTCTGTCAGTATTCCCTGACGCATGGCCCAAAATGAGTCATTCTGTCTTCTGATCTCAAAAATATATACTTATATTTTATTTTATGTTATAAAACATCTCCAATTTTATATAAGTTCAAATTATTAATTTTAGATCCTGAAGGTAAGATCTTAGAGGTCAATGTCTCTGTTATTTCTTTAAAATCCTAGCATCATTATGTAGTTAGTGACACATAGTTAATACTCAAAAGTTCTTAGCAAAGTAAATAATGTATCTGTTTTTAAATATTTCAGGAAATGTTAGTAAGAAATCATATAATAAATTAATAAAAATATGCCAAAATAAAAATAAAAATGTGGTCTTATTAAATATAGCTACTAAATGAACCAATATTCTTAAGAAAGGTGAAGAGTTGGGGAAAATGTGCACGTGTAGCTAGGTGAGGGACATGCCTAGTGGAAGAGATAAGAATCACAGTGTAATGTGAAAGGAAAATGATTAAAAGGAATTTTATAAACAAAGCTTAGGATTTAATCTACCTTAGCTCAGGCACTAGATTTCTGTCTTTGATCCTCTTGCTCTTGAATCGAATTCCTCTCAGAGACCAGTGCGTGATTCCTCAATGATAGTAATGGAAACAACAGTGGTGAGATAGGAAAGTAAAACAGGCTGGAGATGGTCTATAATTAGTAACTTTTTTTTGCTTGAAACAACAGAAACATTATGTTACAATTTGTTCCTCTAATAAAATATTTTAATTTGCAGTAATCAAGTCCATTTAGTATTCAGCAAAAAATATTGAACAGCATGAATTTTAAGTTCTTTTTGCTAAATAAATGTCTACGTGTCAAAACTCACGTATTTGGAGAGCTATCTCCAGTAAAAAGGTGGCCATTTGGAGAGAGAGAATGATTTTGATTGAGTGGAGCAATGGACAGACACGTTTCTGTTCTCCATTTCAAGGCTTCCTAGGTAGTGCAGATTCACAGGCACTTTTCCTTTATCTACAGAATCCTTGATGGAAAGTATTTCCATAAAAGTAGACTTAATGAAAGTCCAAGAAAATTCTGAAGAGCTTAATTTTTTATTTTTTCCTTGACCAGTAAGGGGATCGCAACCCTTGGCTGGGTGTCGCCCACACCGCGCTCAGCCAGTGAGCACACCGGCCATCACTATATAGGATCCGAACCCGCAGCAGGAGCGCCGCTGCGCTCCCAATGCCGCACCCTCCTGAGTGAGCCACAGGGCCGGCACAGAGCTTAATTTTTTCAGGTAAAAAACAGCATAAAAAATTTTATTTTATAACTTCCTATTGAAAACCGAGGTAAGTAGGAGGATCTAAAATTAGAGAAAATATCTGAGCAAGTAGATAATTCTACATAGCCACAGAATTTCCAAGGACTCTAAAAATATATAAACATTTCAAAAGAGGATTCTGGGAAGATGGCAGAGCGGGAAGCATCAGACATCTTTCCACCGATCTAGACAATCGCACTGACAGAACCTTTCTTGTGTAACTATTTGGAGTCTATTGAAGGCTTACAGCTTCCAGTGGAAAACTTGGACTGTAAATTTTAGTTAATTTTGGTCCATTTCACCTAAAGCAGAATATAAGCTACCAATTCCCCAGCCCTATCTCCATGGAAGAGAGCTGTGCATGTGTACCTGGAGAAGATTGAACACATACTGGGGGAGCCAGGATGGGCAAAAGGACTCCATGCTCCAAATATCAGGGATATTTGTTCTGATCATTGATTGCAGCTTCTGATCATGGAGATGCAGACAAAGAGGCTGGAGCCATTGCTATTGTACCCACCTTTAATTATTGCAAGCTCCTACCCCTCTAGCTGACATGATTTCCGTAGAATTTATGTGACTGGTGCCTACCCCACCCTCTTCATTTATGTGTAATTCCTTTTAGGGAGTCAGACAGTAAAGACAAACAACTGCATCTATGGGAAAAATTAAAAAGTGATTACACATGCCTAGGGAAAGGGACAGGCTAAAAAAAAAAGTCTGAGAAGACATTAAGAAGATTTAAGATAATTAGCCTCAGGCTAATTATCAGCATAGACAAAGCCTACAGCAATTAAAAATAAAATCAAGACATATAAATAAACAGAAGTAGTACAGAGCATTCAAATAAAAACAAAACAAAAGAAACAAAAACATAAAGTGTTATTTTTTAAAAAAACTGATGGCAGACTTAGTATATAGAGAGTTTCATACAACTGTCTTAAAGATACCAAGAAAACAATGTATGAACAAAATAAAAATATCTGTAAAGACAAAGAAAATCAAGAAGACACCAAAAAGAAATTCTAGAACTCTAAAGTGTAATAATTGAAATAGAAAATTTACTGGACGGATTCATAATCAGTCCTGAATTGTCAAAAGAATTAGAGAACTTGTAGACAGGACAGTAGAAATTATAAAATCTGAGGAACAGAAAGAAAAAGAGTAAAGAGAAGGAAAAAAAGCCTAAGGGCCCTGTGGAACAATATCAAGTGAACCACCACGTACATTATGAGAATCCCAGAGGATAAAAGAGAGATAATGTGGCAGAGAGATTATTTGAAGAAATTATGGTTAAAACTTCCTAATTTGATGAGAGAGGTGAATATATACATTCAAGAAGCTCAACTAACTCCAAGTTAAGAGACTCAAAGAGACCAACACTGAGACACATTATAGTCTGTTGAAAGACATAAAGATAGAAGCTTGAAAGTAACAAGAAAGAAGTGACTCATGAAATTAAAGAGATTCTCAATAAGATTACTACCAAATTTCTCTTCAGAAATTTCAGTTGGCAGAAAACAGTGGGCTGATATACTGAAAGTGCTAAAAGAAAACAAACAAAAATGTCAGCCCAAAATCTTATATTTAGCAAAACTGTCATTCAGAAATGAGAGAGTAATTAAGATGTACTCAGATAAAGAAAAGCTGAAGAAATTAACTACCTCTAAAACTGTCCTAGAATATATGCTAAAGGGAGTCAGTCCTGCAGGTTGAGATGAAAGACACTAGACAGTAACTTGAAGCTGTATGAAGAAATAATGATAGGAGTAAAGGTAAATAAATGAACAATTATAAAAGCTGGTATTATTTTAAAAAATAGTTTATATCTCCGCTTTTTGTTTTCTCCATGATTTAAGAGACCAATGCATTAAAAATATTATTCTATAATTGCTATTATTTTAATTATGATTTATACTCTCAATATTGTTTTCTACATAATTTAAGATATTAATGCATTAAAAACAATTATTAGCTTATGTTTTTGGAATCAACATGTAAAGATATGATTTTTTGACATAAATAACTAAAAGTGGTGACAGAGGAGTTGTACAGAAGCAGAGTTTTTGTATTGTTGAAATTATGTTTCTATAAATCCAAATTAGAGTGGAAGATAACTTCAGGATGATAAATATAATCGCCATGGTAACTATGAAGAAAATAGTAGTATTCCATTGTGTATACATACCACACTTTCCTTGTCCAGTCATCTGTTGGTGGATATTTAGGTAGGTTCCATAGCTTGGCTATTATGAATAGAGCTGTGATGACTATGGGAGCTCAGGTATCCCTTCAACATGGTGATTTCCTTTCCTTTGGGTATATTGCTAGAATTAGGATTGCTGGATCATATGATAGTTCTATTTTTAGTTGTTTGAGAAACCTCTGCATTGTTTTCCATAAAGTCTTTTGTAATTGTACTAATTTGCAGTCCCACCAACAGTGTAGAAGAGTTCCATTTTCCCCACAACCTCACCAGCAATTATTTTCTCAGTCTTTTTGATAGTACCCAGTCTAACTGGGGTGAGATGATATCTCCATGTGGTTTTAATTTGCATTTCCCTTATGATTAATGATGTTGTGCATTTTTTTCATGTACCTGTTGGACATTTGTATGTCTTCCTTTGAAAAATGAAGATACTCACTTTAGATTGAAAGACACAAATAAATTGAACATGAAGAAATGGGAAAAAAATTTCCATACAAATAGTCACTGAAACACATCAAGGGTCACTATACTAATACCGGACAAAAATACTTTGAGACAAAAAAGTTTATATGAGACAAGGAAGAACATTATATATAATAAAAGGTCAATATAGCAAGAAGATATGATGACAACAAATATTTAAGTACCAAATAACATACCATCAAAATTTATGAAGCAAAAAATAACAGAATTGAAGGGAAATAAAGATAGGTCTGCAATAAGAGTTTCATACATTAATACCCCATTCTCAATAATGTATGGAATAGCCAGACAGAAGATAAGTAAAAAAAATAGAGGACTTGAACAACATAATAAATCATCCATATCTAACAGACATATACAGAACGCTGTCCAAAAATATCATACACATTC
>NW_007735596.1:13223-20543 GCF_000696425.1 Galeopterus variegatus
ATAAATCATCCATATCTAACAGACATATACAGAACGCTGTCCAAAAATATCATACACATTCTTCTTAAGTGTGCATGGGACATTCTCCAGGACAGACCATAAGTTATGTTCCAAATTAAGTTTTAATAGATTAAGAAGGATAACTATCATACAAAAGATCTTCTCTGACTACAACAGGATAAACTTAGATAATAAAAGCAAACATAGGAAATATGAAAATATGTGGAAATTAAACAACCAATGAATCAAGAAAAAAAACAGAAGATAAATCAGAAAATACGTAGAAACAAAAACAGAAACACAACACACCGAATCTAATGGCACGCAATGAAAGCATTTCTTTAAATTTAAAGCTGTAATAGCTCAAACCACTACCAACCACAAGGAAGATCTAAAATCAACAACCAAGCTTTACAATTTAAGGAACTAGAAGAAGAACAAAATGAACACAAATCTAGCAGTAGGAAGGAAATAATAAAGATTAGAGAAAAACAAAATGGAGAAGTGAAAAACAATAGAAGAAATGAATGAAACCAAAAGCTGGTTCTTTGAAAAGATCAAAAAAGTTTTCAAACCTTAAGATACATTAGCTAAGAAAAAAATAGAGAATACACAAATTACTAAAATAAGATATAAAAGTGTGCATTACTACCAATTCTACAGTAATAAAAATGAGTATAAGTGTACTATGAACAATTGTAAACCAACAACTTGGATGACCTCTATGAAATAAACAAATCTCTACAAAAACAAAATTTACCAAGATTGAATCATGGAGAAATAGAAAATCTGAATGGAACTGTAATTAGAAGGAAGATTTAATCAGTAATCAAAACTCTCCTGACATAGAAAATCCCTGAATTTGGTGGCTTTACTGGTGAATTTTCCCAAACATTTAAAGAAGAAATAACATTAATTCTTCTCAAACTATTCCAAAAATATGAAGAGGAGGGCATGCTTCCAAACTATGAGTCCAACATTGCCATGAAAAACAGCCAGGCAAAGGCACTGTAAAAAATAGAAATATGCCTTATGAACTTAGATGACAAAATCCCCAGCAAAACACCAATAAACCAAATTCAACAGCACCTCAAAAGGATCATCCATTAAGACCAATTAGGATTTATTCCTGGAATGAAAGTATGGTTCAACAAAAGAAAATTGATCAGTGTAATAAACTACATTAACAGAGTGAAGTAAAACACACACACACACACACACACACACACACACACACACAATCATCTCAACTGATGCAGGAAAGCATCTGACAAATTTCAACGTACTTTCATGACAAAAACACTCAGCAAACTATGAATAGAAGAAATGCAGTTTAACGTAATAAAAGCGATGTATGAAAAACCCACAGCAAACACTATACTCAATGGTGAAAGACTGAATCTTTCCTCTAAGATCAGGAACAAGACAAGGATACCCATATTTGTCCCTTCTATTCAACAGTATTGTAATTCCTGGCTAGAACAATGATGCAAGAAAAGAAAATAAAAAGCCTTCAAATTAGAAAGGAAGGTATAAAATTATTTGTTGACAGTCAACATAATCTTATATGTATAAAACCCTAAAGATTCTTTAAAAATAAAAAAAAAACCCTGTTAGAACTAATAAATTTGCTATAGTTTCAGGATACAAAATCAACATATCAAATTCAGTTGAGTTTTTATACACTGACAATGCACAATCTGAAAAAGAAATTAAGAAAATAGTCCTATTTACAGTAGCATCAAATAGATATTGCTGAAAGAAATTAAAGACAGACAAATGGAAGGACATCTGTATTTATAGATTGAATGACAATATTATTAATATGTTCACACTACCAAAAACGATCTACAGATTCAATACGTAGCATCAAATAGATATTGCTGAAAGAAATTAAAGACAGATAAATGGAAGGACATCTGTATTTACAGATTGAATGACAATATTATTAATATGTTCACACTACCAAAAACGATCTACAGATTCAATACAATCTCCATAAAAATCCTAGTGGCAATTTTTTTCAGAAATAGAAAAACAACCCTAAAGTTAATTTCAAACCACAAAGGATCCAAAGCAATCTTGAAAAATAAGAATTAAGTTGGAGGACTCACAGCTCCTAATTTCAAAGCTTACTTTAAGTTTATAGTAATCAAAACAGGGTGGTATGGCACAAAGACAGATACATAGAACAATGGAATAGAATAGAATGCTCAGAAACAAACTTTTGCATTTATGGTCAAATAATTTTTGACAAGATGCCAAGACCATTAAATGGTGAAAATGCAGTATTTGCCACAAATGGTGTTTGGAAAACTGGATATCCACGTGCAAAAGAATGAAGTTGGGTCCTAGTCTAACATCATATACAAAAGCTCAGCATGGATCAAATACAAAAATGTAAGAGTTAAAACTATAAAATTCTTAGTAGAAAATGAAGGACAAAACCTTCAAAACATCTGTGCAATTACTTTTTGTATATGACACCAAAGGCACAGTCAACAAAAGAAAAAATAGATTAATGTGACTTCAGGAAAATTAACAAGTTTTGTGCATCAAAGGTCACTATCAACAGAGTTAACAGGAAAACCAAGGAGTAGGAAAAAGATATTTGCAAATGATATATCTGAGAAGGGATTAATATGCAGAACATATACAGAATTCCTAAAACTTAACAACAACAACAAAAATAAACATTAAAAAATGGGTTTAGGATATGAATGGACATTTCTTCAAAAAAAATGTACAGGTGACTAATAAGTACATGAAAGTCTGTGAAATGTGCATTAAAATTAATTGTAACTTTTTTCCAGTAATTGATGGAATCATTAACAATCACCATTAAGTTGTTTTCCTTCACTGTATTGTAATACCAATAATATGGTTCAAAAAATTACATTTATTCAATTATAACAATTCATACTTTGCCTGTGGATAGAATTCTAGGATGTAAAAGGATCTCTTTGAGGATTTTAAAGACATTGTCTTACTGATTATTTTTAGCTTCCATGATGTTACAGAGAAATCAGATACCTCTTTAATTACCCTGTATTTACTTTTCATCTAATTTGTGGTCTTGTATGGGTTATTCCTTTCTCTGTCTGGCAACATTACAAAAAGAACATAAACAGCAGAAAAACTTGTCTTTGGAGCCTCTTCTGTTATTCATGTAATTATACAAATTTGCAGCATTACATGATGGATTGAATAGAGAACTAAAGTAACATATTTATTAAAATATACTGGAAAGTTATTTTTATTTTACATCTAAAATTAACAAAAATAATAAAATATCTACTATCTTAATAAAAAATTATTTCAAATAATAATTGGTATGATACATAAAACAAAGCAAATATTTCTATTAATTTGCTAACTACATTGAAGAAATTAACAACAAATTTAATCACTGTGATAGGCAGACCATAAAATAATTTTTACTAGGATATTTATAGTGGCCTTTTGTTTGCTATATTACCTCAAGGTTTATTTCACAGAGTTATTTACCTTGAAAAAGATCTAGTATTAAATAGGTTTGGTTTTAGAAAATAAGTGAGGCTTTTGTTATTTAAGGGAAATTGTGTCCGGCTATTACTATATTTTGAAGGAATTACCTGAGTTCTTACAATTACCTGTGAGCTTGCTTTTAGCAATGGTGTTGTGGTAGGAGGCTTCATTTGGAAAAAATAAAGCACAAATTCAGATATTAAAGCAGTTTGATATATTAATGTTGACTGTGTATAAAAATGCATTTTAAATGTAATATTTATTAATCTTATTGTGTACCCAATTTTCATGTCCAAAATACCTGTTTTTCTCACTTAATATTTTGCCCTGTGAAGAAGATGGTATGTTATTATGTCAATTGATTTTTATATCAATCAAATGCCATTTTAAGCTTTCAAAGGATTAGCATAAGAAAATTCATAAGTTGGGTTATTATTACTTCTATTCAAAAAAATTAAGAAAGAGCAAGTGAGTGAGAGTGATTTGTGTATTCATTCTTGTTAAAAATATTTCCATAGAGTTTTAAACATATTTGCACTTAGTGAAGGCCATATTTTGATCAGAAAATATTATTTTTCCATATATTTGTGTGTGATTGTTATTCTGTTTCTGGAGCATTTCTCAATGTAGTTTGTTTGAATGACACCAAAACAAAAGTGATCAGAATATTTAACAAACCAGATGAAAGGTTTAATGACACAAAAACAAAAGTGATCAGAATATTTAACAAACCAGATGAAAGGTTTTTGTTTTGTTTTGTTTCTTTGAATGACACCAAAACAAAAGTGATCAGAATATTTAACAAACCAGATGAAAGGTTTTTGTTTTGTTTTGTTTCTCCAATTAGATTCAGCTAAAGAGACAAAGTAATTTAATAAAATTGTGTATACACTTTACTCCTGACAGGTTTGATATAACAGGACAGTGCCTGTTGTGTTGACTCCCACAAGAGGCAGTCATAAAAATAGGTCCTCATTCTTTATTCTATTCTTTCCTCATAGGTCCAAACTAAAGATATTTCTCCTGTTGTGGCATAATTGTTAAAGAGTTTTGTAAATTTTACCTTCCTCGAGACAATGAATACAGCTCATATTGAGATTAATACCTGCCTGGAGAAAGGCCGTTGATAGGAAAATAACCATCATTACACTGAAGAGTATACAGTCCTAAATAGCATGTGCAACTCTCACGATGTTTTGCTTCACTCCAAAATATAACTCTATCTATATTTTAATGTAGAATTTCAAAAATAAAATATAACAAGAAATATACACAGAGAGAGAGAGAATAAACTGCAAGCTTTGCCAGGAGGCTTCCTTAGGCTATTTTAAATTGCATAACACCTCATCATCAACTAGCTCAGTCCCAGACAGCACACAGACAGTAGGGCACATTCCTGGAGCTGTAATAAATAACAGGTTCAAAATACTGATATCAAAATTTGTGTCATGTTTAAAAACAGCAAGGAAAAGAAATGTAGCATGCAAGCCCCCTTCTCTTTTAGAAGGTTAGAAATTAGATTTGCTTCGTAGCCTTTCATAAAATACATTTTGTGCAAATGGAATATATTCTAATATTCTGTTTAGCTTACCTAGTTAGCTGTAACATTAAAAGACAGAGTTTGATCTCTTCTTGAAAATGCTGGCCTTCCTCAATACAGTTTAAACAAATTTAAAGCTTCTTATGTGCCATATGGGAACTGAGTTTATCAACAATTTTATAATCATTGCCTGTTTATTTAGTGTAATTCCCTTTCTTCTACAATGCTGAATGCATTTGTCTTGAAGTTAATTAGGAAACAAATTCCTGAGACCATTAAATACAACTGACACCCCAACAGTAAAGAACACTGTCTTTATTTATTTATTTTTCTGACCCTGTTCTGACATGCAAATTTCATCAATAGTTAAAAGCATGCTTTTCAGTACAGGCTAGACATTCATTCCAGGATGCATATCAAAGTTGAATACTCATTATTAACACTTGCAGAGGAATTCTCCTTAGTTCTGAAATTCTCCTTTTTGGGGGAAGAGTTAGGCAATATGAAAATGCCCATTTTATGAGGCACTAGCTGTTGGACTTCAGGAGGTGTGTAACTCAAATGGTCTGCCTCTACTATGTCTCACTTACCTGTAAAATGGGCCGGATGAAGAGGCACCATAGAAACCTACAGATATTGTGTCAGATCCATCTAGCTCTGAAGGTGTTTTATCAGAAACTCTGCTGACTATCGCAAACTGCATTAATGAAAGGTACTTGAGAAGAGCCACTCTAACTGGTTTCTCCGGTCTTTAATATTCAGAGACACAGGAGACCTTTATTTTCCTAGCATTCATTAAACCTCTAATGCAGCATATNCCAGGATGCATATCAAAGTTGAATACTCATTATTAACACTTGCAGAGGAATTCTCCTTAGTTCTGAAATTCTCCTTTTTGGGGGAAGAGTTAGGCAATATGAAAATGCCCATTTTATGAGGCACTAGCTGTTGGACTTCAGGAGGTGTGTAACTCAAATGGTCTGCCTCTACTATGTCTCACTTACCTGTAAAATGGGCCGGATGAAGAGGCACCATAGAAACCTACAGATATTGTGTCAGATCCATCTAGCTCTGAAGGTGTTTTATCAGAAACTCTGCTGACTATCGCAAACTGCATTAATGAAAGGTACTTGAGAAGAGCCACTCTAACTGGTTTCTCCGGTCTTTAATATTCAGAGACACAGGAGACCTTTATTTTCCTAGCATTCATTAAACCTCTAATGCAGCATATTGACATCGGAGCAGAGTTCAAATACACCTCCACAAGCACGGCATCTGGCGTGTGTGTGCATGTCATTTCTCGCTGTCAGAGCCGCGGTGACATTGGGGCCAAATCCATTCCTTTGTATCTGAGGTGTAAGTGTTTGATCAGGCATCGTTTGCTGTCCCCTTTCACAGAAGAGAAAGCTAGAGAGTTAATTGAGGTGAAGTGACATCTAGTCATTTGATTTTCACAGTTGTGGCATTATACATTATATAGAAAAGTGTAGAAACTGAACTAAAGAGGGGGTGCTAGGGTTGAGTGACAGCGAAGGGAGTAAATTAAGGAGAAGGAGGAATTCAATACTTTTGAGCTATGAATAAAGCCAAAAAATGTATCTTAGTCATAATCTGAAGCCAAAATTCATTCAGTGAGAATTTTACTGAAATAATTTTAAAACAGAGATTTAGAGTAACACCAGCCAAAAATACATTTTCAAAGGAAATTGCTGTAATTAAGCTGTGCAAAGAAAAGAGGAAAAAAGTTAAATGGGGGCATTTCTTTATATTTGCCTTCTATAAAAATATATTTTTATAACTCCAGGATATATGAGATTTCTAGTATCTCATGACATTTCGTAAAGTAGGCTAAATTCTAACAGTAATCAAGTGTTTTAAATGTTTCAGACTTACTTTCAGTCATGTTCTTCCCTGCCATATGATTTTAAGTATTTTTATATGCATGTATTCCTGACCTTGTCCATTTACCTATCTCCACAATAATTCAACTGTACGACTATAATTAACATTGAGTCCCCTGCACTTGGAAGACATAAAGATCCTTATCTTGTGTAGGGACAGAGACCTGCATTAAGTTCTATGGAATGGGAGAATGTAGGATCTAGCCACCAGGGTGACAAGTTGAGATGCAGCTCAAGATCCTAGAAGAAAGGGTTTTGCAGGCAAAGAAAGGACACAGAAAAGTGATGGCCAAAGTTGGCAGATAACAGGATAAAGAGCAAACATCAACGGAAAGGCCCGTGGAATAAGAGTCACCGCCACAGTGTCTAGTT
>NW_007735596.1:21088-25982 GCF_000696425.1 Galeopterus variegatus
CAGAGACCTGCATTAAGTTCTATGGAATGGGAGAATGTAGGATCTAGCCACCAGGGTGACAACTTGAGATGCAGCTCAAGATCCTAGAAGAAAGGGTTTTGCAGGCAAAGAAAGGACACAGAAAAGTGATGGCCAAAGTTGGCAGAAAACAGGATAAAGAGCAAACATCAACGGAAAGGCCCGTGGAATAAGAGTCACCGCCACAGTGTCTAGTCATAGCCTGCTTGAAAATGTTCCAGAAGAAAAGTGATTCTACTGTGTTGTATAGTCTATATTTTAATCTCCCTTTGGCCTTTAATTCCAGCATGAACACTTCACCAGAGGACTGAGTCAGCAGATCTGCTGGGATTTTAGAGCAGATAGACACACATGCATTTACATGAACAGCCCTGGAAGGGATTTCCTATGGCAAAGAAAACACATGTTAAACTCACCTCAAATTAGTGGGTAAGTATCAAAGAGAACCAATGGTTTTGATCAGAGTAGAATGAGAGTATGGTATTAGTGTTCAGCTCTCACCCAACTGTTTCTGCAAAGGAACTTGTCAGAGCTCTGACAAGAAAAAATGGAAAATAAAAATCAAACAGTTCCAAAATTTTTATAAGACATTGCAAGCACAGGAAATACTGAATTGTTGCCTATTTCACATAATGTAAAACAGTAGGAGGTGAAAGTTCTTTTTGTCCACCCGATGATTCTCTGGAAGTGTGTTGAAATATGAAATGGAAAGTCAGGACATAGTACATTCAATTAACAACCTTGCAGGAGCTAAAGCCACTCTTACTTGAGCCAAACATGCATCAATGTGAAGCACAAAAAATGAATGCAAAGCAAACAGTGCATATCAGAATTTTGCATTGAGGCTAAAATGAGAGACAGAGACCATGTTATACAGATAGCTAGGAGCATTATGCTCAAATACACGTTTGAAGGAAGGCGAGATAGCAAATGGGAATTTAATTCACTGGTAGAATTTTTTGGTGAAAAGAAGGGATCTAGTGAGGATCTCCTAGAACTATGTTAAAGAGGACAAAGCCAAAATAATCTATTTTGTCCCTTGTGTTTAGAAATTATTTTACTTCCCGCCTGGTTTGTATTGTGAGATCATAAATTATGCTTGAACCATCTCAGCCCACAGAAGGCTGATTACTTGAATGGCATTTTATTTTTCATTTTTTTACTTATGATCTCTTGTAGGAAATTACCAAAATGGGAACCAGACCCAGCATATATATAGCACTCAGACACACAATAGACAAGGGTCAATTTTTAAAAATTGATGGCTCTGCGGGGTAAATATATTGGGAGGAATTCTGATATTTTTTTAATCAGTACTGAGGCATAAAGTCCAAGTTGGATGAGCAAAAGGAAATGTTTTGCTTAGAATCAAAATTTGGCCCCAGGCTCTTTAAATCTCTCCTGGTTATAAATCAGGAATAGTCTTCACATAGGATATGAAGTTAAGAGCTTCAAAGTGACCTCAGTTTTAAGAAAAGGAATGAAACTACTGGATTCTAGGCAGAAGTGCACAAAACTAGAGGATTGCACATGTAGTAGATGCCGTAGTTATCTTTTTTTGATGGTGATGTAAGTATAATATAAAATATAAAAGGAAGAATTTTCAAGAAATTTTACCTGTGTGTTGTGATAGTTTATTTTATATTTGTGTTTTATGATTGTTTTTGGCAGATTTTTCTTATTTGATTATTACATATATACATCAAATTCCATGTGTGGTTTGTTATTTTTAAATGAAATGAGTACAGCTGTTTAATTACCATGCAAGTTAGGTATAGAAGAGGAAAAACAGCTAGTTACCTCCAACATGCTCCCTCTCTTCAGTATAGCACTTATGTTAACCACTGTCCTAAATACTATCAACATAGATTAGTTTTACATTTTATGAAATTTACATAAATGGATTTACATAGTGCATACACTCTTGTGTTTGGCTTTGTTTCTTCAAAATTTCGCTAGGGGGATTATTTCATGTTTTTTCCATGTGGCAAAATAAATTATCTACAGCTGATAAAACATATTATTCCCCATACTTAGTGGCTTAAATCAATAATACTTGCTTATTATCTTTCAGTTTCTGTGGAACTGGATCTCCTCTCTGTTCTACTCAGAACCAGCCAGTTAGCTTAAAGACTGAGGGCTGAGATCATCTGAAAACAAAAATAACTTGGAATGAGATACAGCTTTAAATGCAAAACTTAAAGCTATAAAACTTTTTAAAAATAGAAGAAATTCTTCAACTCTAGGACTAAGAAAAGAGTTATTAGGCATGACATCAAAACATGATCCATAAAGAAAAAATAGAGAGTTTGGACCTCATCAAATATGCCCTGTTAAGAGGATGAAAAGGAACTACAGACAAAGAGGAAATACTTGCACACCACATGTTGGGCAAAGTTTTATTATATATAATATTTAAAAAACTCTCAAATGCAAGCTTAAAAAAACAAAAATCCAATTCGAAAATGAGCAAAAGATGTGAAGAGACATTTCACTTAAAAGAATATACATATGGTAAATAAATGCATGAATAGATGTTCAATTGCTTGTCCTTAGAGGAATGCAAAATAAAAGCACAATGAGATATCATACCTATTAAAACAGCTAAAATTAAAAAGAATTTTGTCAATACCAAGTGCTGGAGCAGATGTGGAGAAACTGGGTTACTCATACATTGGTGTTGGGACTGTAAAATGTTACAATCACTCTGGAAAAGTGTATGGAAGTTTCCTACAAAATTAAACATTCACCTAACATATGATGAAGCAATTTCACTTCTGCATATTTATCACAGAGAAAAAATTGATTTCACTCAAAAATTTGTACCCAAATATTTGTAGAAGCTTAATTTTTCATAGCCCCAAACTGGAAAAAATTCATATGTCCTTCGAGAGACAATGCTTAAGCAAACTGTAGAATAGCAATATTATACAATAGTATTCTGCATAAAAAGAAGGAAGGAAGGGAGGGAGGAAGAAAAAGGAAGGAAGGAAGGAAGGAAGGAAGGAAGGTAGGTCAAAATACAGATAGGCACAATGACTTGCATGGATCTCAAGTACATTATACAAAGTGTAAAAAAAGCCAACCTCAGGGCCGAGCCCCGTGGCGCACTCAGGAGAGTGCGGCGCTAGGAGCGCAGCAGGGCTCCCGCTGCAGGTTCGGATCCTATATAGGGATGATCTTGAGTGCGGTGCGGCTGGTCTCAAAAAAAAAAAGGACAAAAAAAAAAAAAAAAAAAGAAAAGAAAAAGCCAACCTCAAAAGATTTCATTCTGCATAATTTCGCTTATTTAACTTTCTTGAAACGACAAAATTAAAGATGGAGATAATATTAATGATCGCCAGGAAGGCAGGCTGCAGTTCTCTTTGACTATGAAATGGGTGAGTGGATGTGAAACTGGTGAAATCTGAATAAGGCTGGTTAATTGAATCATTGCCATTTTTCTGGTTGTGATATTGTGCTCTATTTTGCCAATACAATTGGGGAAATTTGGGTGAACAGAATAGAGGATCTCCCTGTATTACTTCTTAAAGCTACAGATGAGTCTACAATTATCCTCAAATTATCAGATTTTTAAAAATAGAAGGATGACAGCATACTGAGCAAAACACACTAAGGCGATGTAAGTGGCTGTGAAAGTAGAAGAGATGTCACTAACAAAAATCAGTCTATGAATAAGAAAAGCAAAATCTTCAGAACCAGCCAGTAGGAAATATCCAATTCCTGTTGGTGATGACAGCTCTGATGGAATTTAAAATCCTTCCAAATTAAGGCCTAAATTTGAAGAAATTTGAAGAAAAACATAACTTTTGAATTCAGAAAAATTGAATATGATCTTAGCTATACATTTATTCCTTGATTTTCCTTTAAGGTATCCCTCATGTGCTTGAA
The DNA here is from genome assembly GCF_000696425.1 of Galeopterus variegatus. Lineage (NCBI taxonomy): Eukaryota > Metazoa > Chordata > Mammalia > Dermoptera > Cynocephalidae > Galeopterus > Galeopterus variegatus. The sequence continues at coordinate 24,998 of NW_007735596.1, forward strand.
ATATCATTGTATTTTTTTCCTAATTTCTGGAAAACAATTCAAATATTGAGAGAAATTCAATTTGGTAAGACAGGGGATGTTAAAAATAGCAACAATCTGATTTATACACTTTTCTTTGGTTTTGTTTATTGGCTTTTTAAAAATTTCTCATTTGAGATGTCTCACCATAGTTAAGAATAAAAGCTTGTTTTATGAATATTGAAAACTATACACAATGTATATCATTATTATGATAATTGCCTTTGGTAGCTACTCTATATTATTATTATTATTATTATTATTATTATTATTATTATTATTATTATTATTATTATGTTTTTCTGGAGGCTGGCCAGTACAGGAATCCGAACTCTTCACCTTTGTGTTAGAACAACAGGCTCTAACAGAGCTAACCAGCCAGCCCTAGTAGCTGTCCTTAGATTGCAATTTAAAATTGTGTGAATTATGTTTGGTTTTCACAAGTGTGCAAGTAAAATGATTTTTTATTTTAGCAATTATATTATAATTATCCCATGTATAACTTAAAATATGCTAAGCTGGCATATTTATTTAAGGATTCATTTCGATAATAGGATGAACTGAAACAATCCCTGCACATTCCACAGTATTTTGGTATGTTTTTTCAAAATGTGTGATTTGTCTTTCTCTCATTGTATGTGTCTCTCTTCCAATGTCCATGTTGCATTTGTTTGGATGTTCTATCATTATCTGTCTTTATGTCTGTTCTAGAAACTTCAGTGTAATTCATCACATTTCCAGTAGAAGTGTCATTCCATAAACAGTCTCTATAACCCTATGATATTTACCACATAATGTCATTTGATATTCTTTATATTGCCGTTGTGATGTATTCATGCAGAAAATAAAGTTGGTGTAATAAAACCATTGGAGCCTTTCAGAATCTGACTGATATATACAATCCTGTTGTTCTTTTAAAAACCAATTGCTGATATGGTTGTAAAGAAATGAGAACATAGGTTTTCAG
>NW_007735596.1:26107-31277 GCF_000696425.1 Galeopterus variegatus
ACTTCAGTGTAATTCATCACATTTCCAGTAGAAGTGTCATTCCATAAACAGTCTCTATAACACTATGATATTTACCACATAATGTCATTTGATATTCTTTATATTGCCGTTGTGATGTATTCATGCAGAAAATAAAGTTGGTGTAATAAAACCACTGGAGCCTTTCAGAATCTGACTGATATATACAATCCTATTGTTCTTTTAAAAACCAATTGCTGATATGGTTGTAAAGAAATGAGAACATAGGTTTTCAGTTTGTAAAAAGGAGTAACCACAAATTCACAGCAGACATAATAGATATGCCATTTTGCTGTAGAATCCAATAATTTTTTTTTTTTTTTTTGTCTTTTTTCGTGACCGGCAACGGATCTCAGTGTCACGTCCGTACCGGACCGGGACCGGCAATGGGATCGCAACCCTCGGTGTTGCCCCCGCTCCTCGCTCAGCCAGTGAGCGGCCGGTCTGTATGTGGGATCTGAACCCTCGGCGGGAGTGCCGCCATGCTTCCCAAGCGGCGCACTGTAGCAGTGTGCCACCGGGCCGGCCCAGAATCCAATAATTTGACAAGAGGGTATCATTAGAGGATGCTTGCATTGATCTGTTTATTTTTGTTTCTCATTTATATTATTTCTTATGCTACTTTAATGTAAGCACTGTATACATGCATATATACATACAGGAAATAAACTGTTATGATTTTTCTTGGCATAAAATACAAGTTTATAATTACGAGTGGTATCAGTTCTTAAAAAATATTTTAAATTATTTTTGATCTTCAAGAGGCCGAAGATGTTATCCGATTTCTGTTACTACTTTAATGTTTAGGGAAAGGATAAAGCCATTTCCATGAAATACAAGTACACATAGTAAATGGCAATTCGTGTTTTAGGACTTTGCTCAAGATTTCAATAAACTCATGGACTGGATGTTAAAATTTTGGAAAACATAAAATATTCACTGACTCACTATGGATTATGGTTTAATTTTTATTTTGCAATTAATATATTATAAATTATCCAGATTTAATATATAACAGAACATAACAAAGTTCATGGTAATTAGAATTTTATTGAAAGTACTAAACAATGTAAATTAAAAATGTTTATGTTATAAAGCTTACAGAGTCCATAAGCCCATCAATACCAAGCTTATATTTGAAGTAAATAAATCTATAATAAAGAATAAAAGTTATAATTACAGCATCAACTATAAGTACCCTATACTTTAGGACAATAATACTATAGATCATGTCCTTTGGATATTTGTTGACATTTTTTCCATAAATTAAAAATGCATGCTGAAAATTTATTATAAGGAAAGCACAATAAAATCATTCAATGCTAGTGTTGACAAAATGCTTAGCACTTTTACGAAATAAGTCAGTTTACTTTCTTATTCTTATCGAATAATGCATTTTTAGAATTTTTTACAGGCAATTTATAACAATTTGTAGTCACATTTTTATCTTAACTTTACATCCAAATTTTTATAGCAATAACAATTCTCTTGGCAAGGCATAATCAAAAATAATATTCTAAGGATGACAAAGTATTCTTCCTGGTAATTGCTTAAAATACAATAATTATCTTCAATGTAATTTGGCATTGCACTCTTCACACTTACTATCCACCCATCCTAAAGCAAATCCCAAACTTATTCAGATGGATATTTTCTAGAGCAGAATACACTAAGGAAAGTGTACATTTAAATCAAGTTCCCTTGACCTTTTACTAGGAAGGTGAGTCTATTCAATAAAAAGGGAAATAAACATTCAAAGGAAGGTCTAGAAAATCAAAATATTCAGCCCATCACACCATTTCCTTGATATTACTACAGCAAAAATAAATCCATCTTTTTCTATGAGAGGTGATTCTCTTTTTAAAAAAGTGAATATACTCTCCATTTAAGTAAAATTATGAGTGTAATCACATAATTTGGGTTGTGCTGTGCCGCAGACACTCTAGTTATGAATTCCAGTGCTGTTTAATGAAATTTTTAGGCTACTTCTGCCTCATTTGACTCTGTGTATTATACTCACTGAACACATGCTAGCAAATTATGAGAAGAACAAAACGTGGAAGACGCAGGTGCCCGGCTCTGTGAGCAATCACAGCTGGTTTCAAATGTTTTGGAAAATGTGAATGACATAAGCCACCATTTATTTAGGCTGATGATTGCAGCTACAGGATTTTTGATAATGTAAACTGAGTGTATCCACCTGCTGAATGTGGATATATTCCCATGGTTATTTCACTTGAAATATTTCAGGAGAAGGAGAAGGAACAGATTTGTTACACTCTGCCTTTAGGGAAATAAACCTGTAATAATCACCAAGGGACTAGCTTTACTATCCCAACATGGCACCTGAAATGTCTCAGACTCCATTTCCAAAGTATGTGGTAAAAATTACGAACAACATCAGACACTCTCAGTGAGGATGATGACAGAAAATCATAAATAGACTTATCTAGATCCAAAAACAACATAAGCTTCAATCTGAATATCATAAGGGTGACGTTTTCAAATCGCCTTAAGTGATCTCTTCATTCGTTAAGCATTTGAAGAATTTCTACCATGGGCCATCTTTACTTTTAAGTTCTTCAGATGGAAAAATGAAACACAAAATTCACACTCTTGTGGAAATTACACTCCAAAGAACAAAAAGATAACAGAAGATGGGCACAATAAACATTTTGTTAGTAGGTAAGTTTTAGGGATTCAAAACAAAGGAAAGATATGAGAGGTGCAATTATACATAGTATGTCAGAGGAAGTCTTACTGAGGAAGTGATATTTGAATAAACATTTGAAGGAGGGGGAAACATGGGAACGGAGAAAAGGGAGAAAAGAGCAAGCTCAAAGGTCCCACGGCAGGGTGTGAAGACTATGTCTAGGAAATAGGGAGGAGACCCCTGAGCTGGAGTGCAGGGAGTCACAGGAGGGGTAAAAGAGGAAAAGGCAGGTGAGGGAGAAGGCAGATTATGTAGGCACTGTTAAAATTTTATAATTCTTTGGCTTTTACTGTAAGTGAGATGAAATCCCACCAGGAAGTATTTGAGCAGAAGAATGTCTTGATCTGACTTATTCTTTAATAAGATCACTCTGATGCCTCGCCAGAGATCAAGGGTACGAGTAGGTCAAAAGATAGGAGGTTATTTAAATTATCCAGGCAGGTCACAGCAGAGATTTTGTCCAAGGTGGCAGCAAAAAATGTATATAAATAATGGTAGAAACAGGTTCTGGGTATATTTTGAGTGAGGGGCGTGGAGAAAATATCAGGACCACAGTACTGGACATGTTCCCTGTGAGATGCTTAATCCATACCCATGTGGAGCTGTTGACCAGGCAGTTGGATGAGTCTGCAGTGCAGGGATTGTCCTAGACCTAAGGTGTATATACACATTTAAAGTCAGGAGGCTGAATGGGAGTAAACAAGAGAGCCAATATAAATAAAAAAAGAAGTGGTTTATGATTCCTGGGGTATTTTGGCTCTTATTGGAGAAAACACATTACAAGAAATTGGGGCTACATGATACTTTCAGTGCTCTCCCAGGCAATGCTGCTGCTAAGGAAACTAATGCATGACATAGAACAGCATAGGTAAAAGCTTCCTGTAAAGTTCTTACATCTACCAAATCTTCTACATGATCCTTACGTGTGCACTTCTACTCATATCATCTTCACAGTTCACTGATGGTATAAGTTGGCCACATACTAAGAAAATCTTTTTATTACCCACTTCTGACCTCCATATGATAACTTGCCAGAATTGCTGAAAGATATAATTGTTTATACCACTGATGTGTTCTATTAGAATTTTTTTTCATAAATTCTAAAATAGTAAGGATTTTCTAAATAAAAATGATAAATTAAAATTAAAAAACATTTAAAAATATTTCATTTATACCAAAAAAAAGAGAAGTGAGAAGTAACACAAAGAGATCACTGATCTGTTTGAATAAATGAATATTCAACAGTGACAATAGCCTTAAGTAAAAAATGAGGATGTAATATTTTATTCATAAAATTAGTTAATGGACACAAAGAATGATTACGATTTATAATGATGAACATGCTAATTATCCTGACTTGACCATCACACCTTGTACACAGGTATTGATATTCAACCCTGTACCCAACAAATATGCATAATCAATTATGTTTCAATAAAAAAAGTAATCATATGAATTCATGGGATAATTTTGATGATTTATTTGATGAATTCACCAAAATGTTATGTCTGTCTATTTTTACATCTGTTATGTCAAAATATAAATGTCTATTGTCCAGACATTCTTTATTCTTGATGAAAGATGGAATTAATAAGTCATGTTTTCTGCCATGTAGAGGCTTACGTCCTAATGAAGGAAACAAGGTTTTACTTACAATATTTGAGGGAAGAATGACACTAGCAGGACATGGGGAACTCCATGGAAGGCAAGGCAGGGGATTGTAGTGAATCTCATTCAGTCAACTCTTCCCTCCCTCCCGCTGTGCTCAACCCCACTCACCTCCTCTGTCCCTCAATCTAGATAAGTCATTACATCTCAGGCTTCTACAGTTGCTTCTCTTTATTAAACGCTCTTCTTCTGGTACTTTTTTNAATATTAACTTAATTTCAATATTCTACATAAATTATTCCAATATACATCTGCTTATATTATATTATTATTGTCATACAAATTACACCTTTATATAGATAAAAAAAGCCTATGAACACATTTTATGATTATGAATAAACACATAACAGTACAAAATTGCAAACAAAATACTTTCATAGTGTCTTTTATAATATTTGTATAGTTATTTTGTTTTGTATTGAACCATTCAGCATGGGAACTCTTAAACACAAACAAAAATGAAAAAAAAAAAGTACACTGAGCCCCACATACAATTTCCCAACTACAACAACTTCAACTTACTGTCAATCTTACTTACTTTGAATATAGCTTCATTTAAATTTCCACCCTACCCCGATTATTTTAAAGTAAATCATGGACATAATATCAGAGAATCAGACAATTATGTATTCATTTAGTTAGCTAGTTAGTTAATATCCCCATCATTTCTTTTTTAAAAAAAATTTTGGTAAGTATACTAACTTGATACTCTCTTAACAAATTTTTAATTGTACAATACAGTATTGTTAGCTATAGGCACAATGTTGTACA
>NW_007735596.1:31759-34140 GCF_000696425.1 Galeopterus variegatus
GAGGGAAAAAAAGAAGGAAAAAAGCTGTATGATTGGTTTTGCAGCCAGTGAGCTAAATTTAATAAAGTAAAATAACCAGAGGTGGCAATAAACCAGGAACTATATAGATCTCCTGATGGGTCTTGCTGACCACTGGCATAGGGACATGATTATCCAAAAAAAACCCCAAAAAAACTTCAGATAATGAAGGCAAAGGGTTCATAGAGCATACAATAGACACAAGTGGCATAAGTTTAAAGATAGAATTTCAGTTGGGTTATTTTTTTTTTTACTGTGTAATTGCTTGCATTCCTTGTATATTCTGGATATTAATCCCTTGTCAGATGTATAGTTTGTGAGTATTTTCTCCATTCTGTAGTGTAGGAATCACTCTATTGATTGTTTCCTTTGATGTGCAGAAGTGTTTTAGTTTTATATAGTCCAGCTTATTTTTTATTTTGTTGCTTGTGCTTTTGGACTTTTGTTGATGAAGTTTGTGCCCAGTCCTAGTTCCTGAAGTGTTTCCCCCATATTTTCCCTTTGTAGTTTTACAGTTTCAAGTCTTACACTTAAGTCTTTAATACATTTTGAGTTGATTTTGGTATATGGTGAGAAGTACAGATCAGGTTTCATTCTTCTGCATATGGATGTCCAATTTTCCCAACACCACTTATTGAAGAAGCTGTCTTTTCTCCAATGTATGTTTTTGTTGGCTTTGTCAGAAATCAGTTGCCTGTAAGTCTATGGATTGATTTCTGGCTTCTCTATTTTGTTCTACTGGTCTAAGTGTCTATTTTTATGCCAGTACCTTGCTGTTTTGGTTCCTACTGCTTTGTAGTATAATTTGAAGCCACATAGTGTTATGCCTATGACTTTATTATTATTATTATTTCTTTGAATTGCTCTGACTATTCAGGGTCTTTTTATGTTCCATATGAATGCTGGGATTGTTTTATTATTTCTGTGAAGAATGTCATTGGTATTTTGATGGGGATTGCATTGAATCTGTAGATCACTTTGGGTAGTATGGACATTTTCACAATGTTAATTCCTTTAATCCAAGAAAATGGAATGTCTATCCATCTTTTTGCATCTTTAATGTCTTTCAGTAGTGGTGTGTAGCTCATATTGTAAGAGCTCTTTCACTTCCTTGGTTAANCAAACAATTACAGATAGGTCTACCATATGATCCAGCAATTCCACTTCTAGGTATATACCCAGAGGAATGGAAATCATCATGTCGAAGTGATACCTGCACTCCCATGTTCATCGCGCCTCTGTTTACAATAGCCAAGATATGAAACAAACATAAATGTCCATCAGCAGATGACTGGATAAGGGAAATTTGGTACACATACACAATGGGATACTACTCTGCTATAAAAAAGAACAAAATTCTGTTATTCGTGGCAACATGGATGAGCTTGGAGAAAATTATGTNGGTTTGGTTTTTAGGGAAAGGATTTTTATCATCATTTAATGACATAGAAATACAAAAAAAACTAAAAAGAAGAAGAAGAAAACTGGAAATGTTTCAGAACCGCAGTGATTGACCAGAGTTGTAGCGTGCATTCTGGATTCAATCTAGGGATAAATATAACTCCAAGTTTAAATCTCATCCTGAATTTCCAAGAATTATTGAGGTTGATTTTGAATAAAGCCTCATTTCCAGAAGTATTCTCTACCTGTGCTAAACTTCAGGACACTAGTATGCAGTGGTCTCATTCAGTTATCGTGGAGATGTTATTTCATGGCTTGACTATAAGTTTGGGGCCATCCATAACTTTTAATTATTCCCCGTTTTGACTGCCTAATCGGAGTTTTGTTGCATCTGCTGTTCCTATTTGTTATTACACCCAGCAGTTAATTATAAATGATGTTAAAACGTTCAAGCATTCTGATTGCTAATTTGGCTAAATATTACCTGTCTTATAAATCTAAGTAATAGGTGTCATGTGGACTCAAATGGGTTCTGAAACAGATGGCTACACTAAAACACACATAGATGTGCTATAGGGGAAGTGTAGGAAAGAAAATCAGCATTGTGCTAAAATGCTTACCTTTCTCATTACTAGTGGCAAATAAATTAAATAGATTGTTTTTTAAAGGTTTTCTCTTTCAGTAGGCCATCAATTGCATTGATCTAAATGAACACATCACTTCCTGTAAAATCTACTAAAGTTAAAGCTAAAAATGTCACAATACATGAAGACAATAATTAAACTATAAAAAATGCATATTGATTAAAGTAGAATATAGATGCCAAACCACATATCATTCACCAAATATATTGCCGTGAAATTTGGATTAAGTTGAGAGGATTCTCAACACATATAAATTTCTCAGTAGATCTTGGGCACTATGCACTTTGAAAAGGTTGAGAGAAAGACTTCTTAAGAACC
>NW_007735596.1:35084-38037 GCF_000696425.1 Galeopterus variegatus
ATGTTAATTCCTTTAATCCAAGAAAATGGAATGTCTGTCCATCTTTTTGTGTCTTCAATGTCTTTCAGTAGTGGTGTGTAGCTCATATTGTAAGAGCTCTTTCACTTCCTTGGTTAAATTGATTTCTAGGTATTTATTATTTTTTAAGGAGCTGAATAGACATTTTTCTAAGGAAGATATGCAAATGCCCAACAGACACTTAAAAAAATGCTCAAGATCACTAATCCTCAGGGAAATGCAAATTAAAACCACACTGGGATATTATCTCACCCCAGTTAGACTGGCTATAATCAAAAAGACAGAGAATAACAAATGCTGGTGAGGATGTGGAGGGAAGGGAACGCTCCTACACTGTTTGTGGGATGCTAAAATAGTACAACTACTATGGAAAACAGTATGGAAGTTTCTCAAACAATTACAGATAGGTCTACCATATGATCCAGCAATTCCACTTCTAGGTATATACCCAAAGGAATGGAAATCATCATGTCGAAGTGATACCTGCACTCCCATGTTCATCACACCTCAGTTTACAGTAGCCAAGATATGAAACAAACCTAAATGTCCATCAGCAGATGACTGGATAAGGGAAATTTGGTACACATACACAATGGGATACTACTCTGCCATAAAAAAGAACAAAATTCTGTTATTCGTGGCAACATGGATGAGCTTGGAGAAAATTATGTTCAGTGAAATAAGCCAGGAACAGATGGAAAAATGCCACCATATCCTCACTCATAAGTGGGAGCTAAGAGAGAAAGAAGGAATGAAAGAAAGACCACCGTGGTGTGTTGGACTTGCAGAGAAAGACAGCATACCTAGGGATACAAAGTGGAGTGGGAGAAAAGAGGATGGGGAGGGAGATCGGGGATATTTGGGTGGGGACATGGGGAATAATCACAATTCGTGGTAATGGGCATGCTAATAGTATTTATATGGCCACCACTTCTTGGGTACAGGTGGTGATGGCCAGCTTTGTACACCAGGAATATGCATAACCAACAAAATAAAATAAATAAAATAAAAATAAAATAAAATAAAATAAAATAAAATAAAAATTTTAAAAGCACAAAGATAGAATTTTAAACTGAAGTTCTCACTTCCCCATTATACAGTGCAGGTATCTTCACCTGACTTGCTCACAACAGCATACAATTCCCCAAAACACACATAAATTTTAATTGGAGTAGACCTAGATAGAAGTTTCCTGTGGTCAAAATGAATCATGAAAACGAAAATCTCAGATAAGTACCAAAACTGGAGGAAAAAGATATCAAGAATGATGCATGTAATAGACACAATTCAGAAGATGTACTCAAAAAAACAGGAATTATTTTCAGGTAAATTTTTTTGTACTGCAAAGGTATTTTAAAATCTGCATAATTTGAAACAAAAATATGGCACCAAAAATAGAGTGATGTTTATTGAAGTATTTCTCTATAGTCGTAAAATAATTAGATGCGGGATCATTTAAAACAAAGCAAATAAAGTTTTTAAAAGAAGTACTGAAAAATAAGTGTAATTTTTGGATCCAGACTCTTTCATATTGAATAGCATTTGAAACTCGCTATTTATATAAACATAGAACACTTTAAAAATCCTGTCTAAAATGTGATTATTAGGAAAAGAAGACATAATGCATGTTGGGACCTTAACACAGTATTACCTATGTTTATTATTGCATTTATTACTATTTGCAGTATTATATAATATTATAAAATCAACATGATAATCATTTTAACAATTATATATTTGTCACTAATAAAAATGTTTGATATATTTATTTATTATTAATTTTAATATTTATTTATCATATATATTTATATATTCATTATTATTAAATACCTTTTACAAACTATATATGATGAGGTATAAGTACTGGGCTTCTTTATATTAACCTATTTGGTGTAATTCATCCTTTTTTAGTAAATCCCTGACTTTCTTTCAACAAAACTTTTAGCTCTTATTAATTTATATATTGTCATTCTCATCTGCTTTTTGTCCTTGGCTTCTGATTAGATGTATGTTAAAATGTTCATTTTATCTTCCAAGTTTCTTAAAGGATTTTTGTTGTTATTGTTGTTTGATTTTGTTCATATATTTTCTCATTGTGAGTTACTTTAAGAAAATTATTCACCTGTGCTTCTAGTTCACTAATTTTTCATTCAGCTTTTTCTGAACTGCTGTTTAATCCGTCCACTCAGTTTTAAATTTGAAGACAATCTATTATCATGAAGTCATTTGATGAAATAATAGCATACAGATGAATAAAATGAATGTTATATATATGACATATTTTTTAAATACCATGAATGCTATTTTTGCTAAGGTAAGATGTCCATACTGAGTGTGTATTCAGATTCAAACATACTCATACACATATATGGGTATGCATGTAAAATTTTTAAGTAGAAAGCTAAAAGCAATTAAATAAATTGTCAAACTGTGATTTCAATTGTGAAAAAAATTAAAGCATATTCCCAATTAAAATTATTTATTGAGTGCTTACACTCTGTTAGCATATTGCAGTTAACAAAGCAGGCAAAAGCAACCCTATATTTTAGGTTTGAGGGTGAAAACTGACATTAAATATAAACCAATAAAATTATGCTTATAAGTAATATGCAGAAAAAAGCATTGCAATGGAAACAGGAGGTTTATAGTGTGCTTTTAAATGGAATGTTAATTAAATATTTTGAGCATTCAAAATAAGGTTTTTGAAATATGGTGTCAGTAGAGAGGAATCCTTTCATTACACTACATTCTCTTGCTGCTTGGAACTTTACCAAACTCTATTTTTACCATGACAGCATTGCTTTAAATTCATTTTAGCAGAAGTTCTAGAGTATTGATTATTTTCCTGGTTGACAACTGTGTTTAGATTCAGAGTATATACTTTGTTTCACATTTTCATAAAATGCTTATTAAAATCACAGTCATTACTCACTAT
>NW_007735596.1:39293-43957 GCF_000696425.1 Galeopterus variegatus
AGCACAAGAAATTTTTGACTTTTCCTAATAACCTTATCATGGAGACAGCTGTCTACTAAATTTTCCATAAAATTTAGGCTTTGGAATTAATGACTGGAAACGTGCAGCATCTTCTATCTCACTAAGGATGAGGACATGCAATTCATAAGGAAAAGGCCAGGGAAAGAATGAGAGAATCACAAAGAAACAGAAATGGCATCGTGAAGTAATTTACTTGTTCTCTTATTTTCCTCTGGATATCTTTTCATATGAGATAATAGATTTTCTTTATGCAACAGGTTAGTTTTTAAAAGGTTCTGTTACTTGANATATGAGATAATAGATTTTCTTTATGCAACAGGTTAGTTTTTAAAAGGTTCTGTTACTTGATGCTTTATAGCCTTTTAACTTATACAATTTAGTTTTGTTTTTCATGAAGAAACATTACATTCCTGTGTGTCATTGCTTTTATGGGAAGACACGATAAATTATTATTTTATCCTATCTCCTCTAACAATGAAATTTAAAATATTTCTTACTTCAAAAAAATAAGTATTTGAGGGGATTAATTAACTTGATTTAATCATTCCACAAGGTATACATATAACATCACATTGCACCTCCTAAATGTATACAATTGTAATCTGTCATTTAAAAAACAACAAATTTAAAATAGTCTTGATTTCTCCTTGAGATATCTATATCTCTATGACAAAGTAACTTTACATTTAATAAAGATAAGTTAAGACATATTCCCTTCATTGTCAAAACTTGTAAAATTTCTATTTAGTTACAAAGTATTCCAAAATGTTTTCTCTTTTCTTGTTGTCTTTCACTTTTAATATGGCTACTGCAGAGCAATCAAAAGAATTTGCTGGCTTTATCTTCTTCCTGGGAGCAGTGTTTAGGTGCTAAGGATCATTTGCTGGTCAAAGGAAAAGTTACTTTAGTTATAGTCTTCAAAGGCTGTCGAATATCATTGAAAGCTTTTCCAGTAGAGTATAAATGGCCTCATAACATGCAATTTGCCAGTGATTCCACAGTACAAAAGAAAAAAACGGTACTTCAAATGTTATGTGTACTGTGCTATATTTGGTGGGAAATATTTTAGACATTAAACTACTTTCATTCTTCTTGTAACTCAAGATTTCTGGTTTTAAAGCAATAAGGTATTTCAATGTAACAAATTATTCACATATATAGGGTTTTAAAAGCCACTCATTCTTTTGGAAGAAAATAATAATTAAAAAATAGGTATAATCATTATCTGGAAATTCAGTACCTGTCATGACTGACTGTTTTGAAAAGTCAGTATGTCAGACATCATTAAGATGATGGCATAGATGATTCCCAGCACCTCACATTCCCACAGTAACTAATTGGCAGCTATTAAAAAGCAAAGATTGCCAACCTGGAACTGCTGGAGCTGGGGAAGAGGAGGAGAGGCCCGTGGAGTTCGTGAAGGCACAAGAGGCAGTGGCGAGAGAGTTTAGGGGCAGTGCCTATTGTTCTGAGCCAGCCTAGTATGGAGGCAGGTACTAGCTGCTGCACATGGATTTATGCCTAAAGAACAAAAAGCCATGGTGACACCCTTTGCATAAACCTGCTTGGGGTCTGCAGGGGGGAGAAGGTCTTTGGAGAACACCATACCAGCACACAGGCCATAAAGACCACTGTCAGGGTTCCCCTGGGCCCACATAAGAACAAGCAACTGCGACTGAACGGAGAGATAGGGCTGCCCAGAGGCCAGTAAGTTATCACAGATGCTTACAAAGCCTGCCCCGTGGGCAGTGGTTGGAGTGCAGGGTGGGCGGCAGGTCTTAGTGGAAATCAGACAGGGCAATAGAACTGCAAGGGGCTCAATCTGCTGGACAGACTCCATCCCTGGCCAGTATTTCCACACAGCCCAGATCTGGAAATGATTAACGATCCACACAAGAAAAATTCCCCAGAGGATCACTAGCAAATAGCAATCTCCTCAAGTGCCTACATATCAAGGTAAAGACACAAAGATCAAGAAAAAACAGAAAAAATATGTCACTACCAGATAAAACAAAGAGCACCAGCAATGTTTTCAAAGGAACAGCAGATCTATGAAATGTCTGACAGAGAATTCAGAATAACACTTTGGGGATATTCGGGGAGTCACAAGAAAATACAGATAGATTAAAAGATACCTGGAAAATAATTCGAGAGCAGAAAGAGCAACTTGACAAAGGAATATAATTAATTTAAAAATAAAATAGGAATGCTAGAAATAAAGAATACATTATGTGAATTTAAAAACTTGAAAACTTGATAGATAACTCCAACAGCAGCCTTAATCAAGCAAAGAATAAATGAGCTTGAAGAAAAAACACAGAAGCACATGAAATTATCCAAAGAAAGAAAAAAAAGAATAAAGAAAACATAAATACAGCAAATATGGGACTCTCTCCCCCCTCAAGTGAAATAATCTCCACATAACTGGCATACCAAATGAGAGGAAAAAGGAAAAGCTGTAGAAAGCATGTTCAAGAAAATAATGGCTGCGAATTGCCCAAATTGGAGAAAAATGACAGCATCCAGGTACAAGAAGCTCAGAGGTCGTCAAATTCAATCCAATGAGGACCACCCTAAGTCACCTCATAATCAAATTATCAAAAACCAAAGGAAACAGAGAATACTGAAAGCAGCAAGAGAAAAAATAAACATGTAACGTTCAACAGAGCCTGAGTATGTCTCTCAGTGGATTTCTCAGTAGAAACGTTATAGGCCAGACGAGAATGGAATAATATATTCAGAGTGCAGAAGGAAAGGACTCTCAGCCATCTAAGTATTCTGTATCTGGAAAACAAATCTTCAAATATGAAGGAGAAATAGTCTTTCCCAGACAAACAAAAGCTAAGGGAATTTATCTTACAAAAAATGCTAAAGAGAGTATTTTAATCTGAAAGAAGGTGACACTAAGGAGCAGCAAGTAAACATTTGAAAGTGCATAACTCATTAGTAAAGTAAATTCACAGATAATCTCAGAATACTCCAATGTTGGAAGAGTGATGAATAAACCACTTATATCCTTAGTATGAAGATTAAAGGACAAACCTAACAAGACAGTAACATATACAACATCCATGTAAGAGAAAGGCAATATTAAATGATGTATCTTGAAACAACAAATTGTCAAAAAGCGTCTGTGTGGGGGTGATGATGCCAATGTGAAAAGTTGGCATTACTGTTTTTTTTTCTTAGATATCAAAGTTAAGTAGTTATTAGTCTAAAATAATTTGTTATAACTATAATGTGTTTTGAAAATATCATGGTAAACATCACACAGAAACTTAGAAAAGAAAAATAGCAAGAAAGCAAAATGTACAGCTAGAGAAAACCACTCAACCACAAAAGAAGACAGTAAGATCAGAAAAAATATGTGTTTTTGAAAATATCATGGTAAACATCACACAGAAACTTAGAAGAGACATACAAAAAGAAAAATAGCAAGAGCGCAAAATGTACAGCTAGAGAAAACCACTCAACCACAAAAGAAGACAGTAAGATCAGAAAAAAAGGAAAAGATGATCCATAAAACAACCAAAAAAATAAATAAATAATAAAATGGCAGTAATGAGTCCCTACATATCAATGATAGCCCTAAACGTAAGTGGATTAAATGTTCCAATTAAAAGACACAGAGTGGCTGAATGGATTACAAAACAAAATCTGATAATATGCTGCATACAAGAAACTCACTTAACCAATAAAGATACACCAGCTGAAAGTGAAGGGATGGAAAAAGATACTTAATGCAAATGGAAACCAAAATTAATAAAAATGGGAGTAAATGTACTTATATCAGATAAAACAGACATCAAGCCATGGTAAGTTTGAAAAAAAAGAAAAGATAAGAAATTTCATTATTTAATGATAAAGGGATCAATTCAGCAACAGGATATAACAATTCTAAATATATATGCACCCAACTCTGGAACACCCAGTTCTATAATGAAATCATTATTAGACCTATTGGGAGATATTGACTCCAATACAATAATAGTTGGGCACTTTAATATCCCACTTTCAGCAAAGGAAAGATCATCCAGACAGAAAATTAATGAGCAAATATCAGAATTAAGCTCTACTATAGGCCTACTTAAACTAATGGACATTTACAGAACATTTCATCCAACAGCTGCAGAATACACATTCTTCTCAGCATCACGTGGAATATTCTCTAGAACAGACTACATGTTAGGACCCAAAAATTCTAAACAAATTTAAAAAAATTGAAAGTATATCAACTACCTTATTATCCTGAATGCTAAAGCAGTTAGTTTTAAACTAATGATACATTCTGTATAAGACACCATTCATTGAGTCATTAGCTGCCACACTCCTCTGTCATTGTAAGTCAAGTTTCCTTAATTTTTTTTTTAATTTATTTGTAGCCACAGTGGCTTTTTTATGTTTTTTGTTTGTTTGTTTTTTAGTTTTTCACTAACATAGGGATTTTATTTAAACAGTATTGGGATTTTACAGCACATTTCATGTTTGTCACAATGCAAGTGCACCATTTGGATTTTTGGCAAGCATGGTTTTCTCCAGGTTTCTGTAAGATCTTTTTATTCTTCCTGGCTTAGTTAATAGTTATGCATCATTAAGATCTCAATTCCAGCATAACTTATCAAGGGAAGCTTTACTTGCTCTCC
>NW_007735596.1:44403-45792 GCF_000696425.1 Galeopterus variegatus
TATGCATCATTAAGATCTCAATTCCAGCATAACTTATCAAGGGAAGCTTTACTTGCTCTCCATACCCAGAACAAATCATCATTTTATAAAATATTGTGGAATTTTGACCAACTTCTTTAAGGAAGTTGTGGCAATTACAACATTGATTTTTTTTTGCTTGGTGACCCGAAAGTAAACTCTATGAGGGCAGAGACTGTGCCTGTTTGTCTTCTTTTTTTCCCTTTCTCCCACAGTGTCCACTGATTTATTTATTTTTAAAAATTATTATTATTATTATTAGTAGTAGTAGTAGTAGTAGTAGTAGTAGTAGTAGTAGTAGTATTACTTTACTGATACATATAGATTGTACATATTTATGTGGTACAGAGTTCTATTTCAATACATGTATATAATGTGTGATGATCAAATCAGATTAATTGGCACATTTGCCATTGCAAAGCATAATCATTTCTTTGTGATGTGAACATTTGATATCCTCTCCTCTAGTCCTTTGAGTATTAAATGCAGTAAATTATTGTTAATTACAGATTCCTGGCTCAACTGTACATCAATATAATTTATTTTTACCCCCTTCCACCTCCCTTTTCCTCCTCTGGTGTGCCTATTTTGGCTACACACCACATTCTATAGCAACCACTTGTTGAAAGAATAAATTTAATAATGGCAAAAGGCACCTGTCTGTAAATTATAATTCAATCTTTTATTGAATTTTCTATCAAGAAAGATCACCAATTGCTTGACTGTTTCATCGGTTGGTGTCCAAACTGTGTTAGGTCATTGAGGTTTTGGGTGAGATTTTGAATTCTTGGATGAAGTGGTTGGGTGACTGGTCAATTTTTGACTGTAGTGGTGATCCTGGATTGGCCTGTTGACTCCCCAGCTAGTATCCTGTGACTTTTATGGGTGCACTGGGGTGTACTGGATCTCCTTAGCCAGAATGAGTAGCTCTAGATGTGGTTTCTCTTTCCTGGTTCCTACAGCTCAAGTTTTCTCGTGGGTCCTTGTTTCCATTGGTTGGTGGTGGCTGTGAATTTTCTACTATACATTATTTGGCTATCCTAGCTTTCTGTACTGTCCACAGTTTCTGTATGTGTGTCTCCCTGGGTCAAGGCAGTTGTGTGCACTGCACATGTAGCTCTCACCCCTGGGCTCATGACCAGGGGGGCAGTATAATTTCCCCTGAGGGTTGGGCCTGTGCTGGCTTACCTCTTTCTGGTAGCTCAGTTTGTGACCCTCCTTGTGTCAGTGTATCATGGAGGCTGTGAGTCTTGCATGTAGTCAGCCTGACTGGTGCAGCAGCAGTGGGGTGGATGGCTGCTGGTTGTGGCAGCAGCAGAAGCCATGCTGTGGTGGGTGGCAATGGCAGGGGGTCTCATGAACAGCTAGGCT
>NW_007735596.1:46986-48519 GCF_000696425.1 Galeopterus variegatus
TAAAAGGGTACCAGCTAGCTAGGATTATAAATTTCTTAAGTGAAGTAATATAGATTCAAATTTTACCAGAAGATCTTCTATCTGAAAATATTTCTGATTTTGTGGTTATCCCTTTCTCTTCTAAATTATTTTAAAATAATTTATTTTGACCACATGATTTATGCACCCTTTTCAAATGTAACCCACTTTAGTCATTTCACTTGACTTTGACTTTTTGTGACTACTCTATACCAGCAAAATATGTTGACTTAGTTGCTGGAGACTTTCTAGGACACATAAATATTTGAAAATGACAGTATGTCTTATTTTACCATAAAATATAGAGATTTCAAATATATATTACATATTACATATATTCATATTAAATGATTTTCATCAGATTTCTATAATGTACCAATTTAAATTAAACATCTAAATTAAACATTTAAACTCTACAATGCTGGTTTAATATAAATCTATACATCTCTGGCAATTAGCTGATGTGCTTCTTAGCTTTCAGCCACAGTTAAAAATCAGACNGTCAAGGCAGTTGTGTGCACTGCACATGTAGCTCTCACCCCTGGGCTCATGACCAGGGGGGCAGTATAATTTCCCCTGAGGGTTGGGCCTGTGCTGGCTTACCTCTTTCTGGTAGCTCAGTTTGTGACCCTCCTTGTGTCAGTGTATCATGGAGGCTGTGAGTCTTGCATGTAGTCAGCCTGACTGGTGCAGCAGCAGTGGGGTGGATGGCTGCTGGTTGTGGCAGCAGCAGAAGCCATGCTGTGGTGGGTGGCAATGGCAGGGGGTCTCATGAACAGCTAGGCTGGCTACTTTTTTAGTGTTGTCAGAGGGTCCCATGCATAGCCACTCTAACCAGTATGACACCTGCAGGTGATGGTAGCTGCACTGCAAGCAGCTATGGCAGAGGGTCAGGCACCTAGTCAGATTGACTGATGCAGCAGCATGGGCAAGGATCTTGCATGTGGCTGTCTGGCTGGTGTGATGGTTATGGCAGCAGCATCGATATTCTAGGCAGCTATTGTGTGGGGTCCCATATGCAGCAAGCCTGGCTGGTGTTACAGTTCCAGTGTGAATGGCTGCAAGCAGTGGCTGCAGTGGGAGCTACACTACAGGAGGAAGCAGTGGGGGGCAGGGCAAAATTCACTGCGGGAAGACAGGTCATGGTCCTAGGGCCTGACTATGCTGTGGGCAAGTGCAGCAGTGGTGGTGGTATGCCTGTTCTGTCTTCTTCTGCAGGAGAAACACATCGTGAGCTCCTCTAGTCTGCCATCTTCCAAGAAATCTCAAGACCATAATTATTATAGAGCTGTTTTCTCAAAATATATTTCCACCATCTTAACTTCTTGATAAGCTATAGAGAGGCCATGTTTAAAATGTCAGAAAAAATGTTATTTGACCTTATAAGTCCCTATTTATAACTTGTACTAATAGTTAAGCAGAAAAGAATTAATATCTTTAAACTGATGTGCCATATTTTATTCATCTTCATTGTTACAGCACCTAGGAAAATATCTATCTTATCAAAATATTATT
>NW_007735596.1:49818-52540 GCF_000696425.1 Galeopterus variegatus
ATACATCTCTGGCAATTAGCTGATGTGCTTCTTAGCTTTCAGCCACAGTTAAAAATCAGACGTTTCCTTGCCTTTAGTAAACCTCACTTTTTTTCACAATCTTTTATTCTTAGAATGTACATTAATAGTAAAAAACTATTGCTTGGAAAATGTTTTTCTTTCTGTTAGACAGCTGATGTGCAATTTTGTATGAGAAGTGGTTAATTATATCTCCTAAGTACCAGGTCATGATTGATAAGTGAATATGTGTGTGTGTGTGTGTGTGTGTGTGTCTGTGTGTGTGTGTGTGTGTCTGTGTATATCCTATTCTCATTTAATTATGAAGCAAGAGCTGAGACTCTCAGAGCTAAATATCTAGATTTAGACTTTAAAAATCTTACTTCAGAAGGCAGCATTAACCTTTGGGTTTCAAGTCTCAAAGTCTCATCAGAGACTCTTAGAATTTCCTCTTCTGTGTAGTTCATTGGCAGCCTTGGCTGGGAAATCTATTTTTGTCTCCTTCCTATTTCCTATGTAAAAGTAAATGACAAAAATGGTGGGAGTATTATCTTTCTTAGCTAAACAGATTGTCTTGAAGTCATTATTAGGACATGGATGAATCATTATATGATGATTAGGATCCCAAATCCCAACTTTGAATCCTAGCTTCACCTCTTTCTAGTGTTGTAACCTGAGACAAGGTGTTTTAATTAACCATCCTTTGTCCCTGTTTCCTTATTGGCAATGGGAATCTAAATAAAAACTTTCCTAAGGGTATTAATGGTGCAGATTAAATGAGGAGGGTATTAGTCTGTTTCTGTTGTTTATAAAAAAATACCTGGAACTGGTTAATTTATAAGAAAACAAAATTTATTGCTATAGTTTCAGAGGCTGAGAAGTCCAAAGTCCAGGGAGCACAATTATATTAAAACTACATGGTTAATTTCCATATTATGGAATTATAATTGTTGATATGGTTGGCTATAAATCTGCCGTCTTTCTAGTTGTTTTCTATTTGTTCAAACAGTTCTTTCTTTTTCCTTTTTTTCTGCCTCCATTTGGGATATTTGAGTACTTTTTATTATTCCACTTTATCTGTTCTGTTGGCTTATTAATCAAATGCCCATCATCAGATGAGTGGATAAGGAAAATGTGGTATATCTGCACAATGTAATACTACTTTGCTGTAAAAAAAAAAAAAGAAAAAAAAGAAAGAAATAGTGCTGGCAGCAACATGGATGGACTTAGAGAGAATCATATGAAGTGAAATAAGCCAGGAATGTTCTCACTTATTTATGGGAGCTAATAGAAATAAATAAGTAAATAAACAAATAAAGGGTGGAGATGGGGAAGGAGACACAACAATCACAACAATTCCTTCATTTTGTTAAGGCAATTCCTTGATTTTGTTTAGTCATGTGAACAGATATGGTATTTATGGGAGGGACTGGGGAGAGGGAGGAAGGAAAAGAAGGAATTGATAAAGGGACACAAAAATCAACTATATTGTATAGTGATAAATTGAAATAAAATAAGAAATAAAAAAATAAATGAAGGAAAATAACTACAAGGTTAAACATATTCTTTATAAGATATAAATTGTTAGATCAGATAAACAAAAAACATGACAATTTTATTTTCTTTAAAATAAGCCAATTTTATATATTAAGACACAGACAAGTTAAAAGTAGCAAGGAAAAACATATACCACACTTACACTAATCTAAAGAAAACTGTACTATCTGTATTAATATCAGGCAAGTTATATTTCAGGACAAATAATATTACCAGGAGTATTTACAGACATTTCACGATAATGAAGTGGTTAATTCATCAGGAAGATAACACAATCTTGAATGTGTACATGACTAACCACAGAACTTCAATATATATGAAACAAAAATGGATAAAAGAGAAAGGAGAACAGACATAATTAGAACTGATGACTTCAGCATTCCTCCTTCAGTAAGTGATAGGACACACAGACAGAAAATCAATAATACTATCAACCAATTTGGTCTATGGATGTTTCAAAATCATACAGAACAAATCATAACTCTTGCTGCCCCCACCATCTTCCCAATTTATTTCATAGCAATGCTACTCATCTACATGATCAGATACAAGCAACTCTGGGAAATTATAGTTTATTATTTCTTTACACATACACTTTACAACCAATCAGCAAGCACTGCCTGTTCTGCTTTCAAAATACATCTCCAGTCTGGCAGCATCCCAAGTCTTCTGCTACCACCAACCTGTCTGTCTTACACAGACGAATGCAGTAACCTCCTGGCTGGGGTCCCTGCTACCTCACCATAGACTACTCGTGAAACAGCAGTCAAAGGGGTCTTCCTACTACACACATCAGAGAGTTATGTATTTCTGCTTGTAACTCTCCAAATGCTTCCTGAGATCCATGTGATCAGGACTCTGATTACCTCTAAGTCTTCATACCCCACTACTCTCTCATGTGCTTTCTCTGTTCAATCTACCCGCACCTTGGTTTTTCTTAATTAACTTTTTTAAAAAATTAGTGTATTCACAGCTAATATTTCCTTTGATTTGAATACTCTACCCACCAATTTTTGCTTATCTTTGACTCCCTAAACTCAATCCAGCCATTCTTCATCATATATCATAATTTTTTTTTCTCTGTGGCACATTTATTATGTTCTAGTATTGTAGTATTTTCTATGGTTCATGTGTTGATTTTCAGTTTTCTTCATTGTAATGTAAGATA
>NW_007735596.1:53089-53954 GCF_000696425.1 Galeopterus variegatus
AACTCAATCCAGCCATTCTTCATCATATATCATAATTTTTTTTTCTCTGTGGCACATTTATTATGTTCTAGTATTGTAGTATTTTCTATGGTTCATGTGTTGATTTTCAGTTTTCTTCATTGTAATGTAAGATACACGACTCTACCCAGAACAATGTTGGCTATCTTCAACAATATCCCCAGGCCTACAGATGAACGTAGAAAAAACTTTCCAAATTTTGTTAAAACAAGTTGTTGAAAGAATATGAAAGTGGATATTTTCTAATGTTTCCCCACTTGTTCTTGTACAGTTTCAAAAAGAAAAGATAGGACTAATCATAAATATGCTAAAATCAATTTTACTTTTAAAAGTTTCTAGATTTAGGGCCGGCCCGGTGGCGCACTGCTACAGTGCGCCACTTGGGAGTGCGACGGCGCTCCCGCCGAGGGTTCGGATCCCACATACAGACCGGTTCCCGCTCACTGGCTGAGCGAGGTGTGGGTGCAACACTGAGGGTTGCGATCCCGTTGCTGGTCCCGGTCTGGTACGGGCGTGACACTGACGGTTGCAATCCGTTGCCGGACACGAAAAAAGACAAAATAAATAAATAAATAAATAAAATAAAAAATAAAAGTTTCTAGATTTAATTGCATTTTGTTTCTTTAAAGACCTGTAAGCTTTACACCTGATAAAATAAGTGATATGCTTCCTTTTATTAAAAATTTGAGCTATGCAACTCATTATTCCATTTTATTACCTTAACTGCCACTGACTTTAAGTTATACATTTTCATTTGCGTTAATTATTTTTATCTTGGGTTTTGAAAATTATTGTACACTTTTTATTTTAGTGTTTTAATAACACTACAGAATTGGCGTTTTTAATT
>NW_007735596.1:54420-56136 GCF_000696425.1 Galeopterus variegatus
TTAAAAAGCCTCCCCTAGTTTCTCTGTAAGTATGACATGCACTTAATATTTCTGTAATATAGGCAGAATATCATATATACTATTATATGTTTAATATCTAATAGATGAGATGATTTAACTGTTGAATAACAAAGCATCTCAAAGAAAGGTTCCCAGAAACCTAAAGATCACATAATGATGGAAACATTTACGAGTACTGCAGCAAAGTCACCACTGCATGGATGCCTACAAATATTTCAGTTGCATTATTGTCACTGACAGTTTTCAAGATCAATTTTTTTAAAAAGCGTAAAATGCAAAAGTCCTCTATGAAATATTTTCCAAACACAAGGATTTATCTTGGTTGTCATTGCCTGAAGTAGAAGACCAATTTAGATGTCTAAAATTGCAGTATAGTTGTTTGAAAGATTTAGTCAGATTTTATATTTATTCTTCCAGAAGACATAACAAGTATATTGTTTTTAACAAAAGAACACCTTATACATCCTTTGACCTGATCTGATCCAAAGAAATATACATACAACCAAAGAGGAGTGCAAATTACTTCATATGTTCAGTTGCTATGAATTTGCACAAATACCTCTAGCTATACTATGATCTAAATTTTAATCCGACAAAGAAGAGAAACATCTTATTTTTCCTGGTGCTGCTTCTCAAGTTATTCTTTGAAGGCCTTGACATTTCTGCCCAATAATTTCAGAGTCAAGATTTTATTGTGTGAAAATTTTTCTTTGTCTTTTTACATGTTTTTTAAAAAATTTTTACAAGACATTTCAGCAATTGCCTATCACTTTTATATTGTTGTATAACTACTTATCACAAATTTAGTGGCTTGAAATGACACATGTTTACTATCTCAGAGGTTCTGTATGTCAGAAGTCTGGACATAACTTAGCTGTGTTCTGTGTTCAAAGTCTCATAAGGCTGTTAGCAAGCTCTAGTTCCTGTCTAAGTCTGAGTTTCTTTTTGCAGCTGTAGCTTACTTCCAAGCTCCGAAGTTTGCTGGAAGAAGTAGGGTCCTTGCAGTTATAGAACTGAGGTCCTCTTTATCTTTATGACTGTCATCTGGGGTGACTTTTACAGTTCCTACAGGCAACTCCCAGTTCTTTGCCATGTGGCTCTCTCAAGTATAATGATCATGGTGGTAAAGTATGATTGCCTTCGTAATACAATGTAATCAAACCAAGCAAGTGATACCCCATAACTTTTGTGATGGAAGTCAATCTAATCAAGGGATTAACTATACCATCATCTTTACCATATCTTTGTGGTTAGAAACACAAGGGAGTGATTTATTGGGGGTAACCATAGTGAATGTACACTGTAATCAGCCTGATAGCCATGTGCTAACATTGTAGAGAATTATCCACAATTTCGGTTATTTATTGTTTCACTGAAACAGGGTAGTAGTGTCAAAAGTTTTTCTTTGGATAATTCAAATTTTATTCTCATTTTTAAATTTTAAATAATCACTGCTCAGAGTCATTTCTCTGGATGATTTCTATCTCTTTAGATTTGTTCATTATTTACAAATTTTAATGTTATAAATAAATGAATGCTATTGTTGTATATATTCATTTATTTGTTCAGAAATTTTTATCTCTGTGTACTACAAGGGCACTTTAAAGTGTTTGTAGAAAAATGGAAATGAAAGATAATATGATTTTTTTCAAGAACTCTTTTTTCTTACTGTGTATAAGCAAATAGTCTGGAAGA
>NW_007735596.1:56600-57532 GCF_000696425.1 Galeopterus variegatus
TATTTCAAGAAATGCCAACTTAGTTTTTGTGGATAGGGTTGAATAAGTGACTTAGCAATGAAGCCAGAATACTAGGCACAAGCCAGATGATGTGGGACTTTTTTGATTATGGCCAAGGACTTTAAATATTCTGATTATCAATAGAAACTTGTGTAAAATTTTGAGTAAGGGAGTAAAATGACATGGTCTGTATAATTAAAATGTTACTCATGTTCTTATATAACAATTTTAATCTTTGAGAACAAGACGAGTAACATATAATCCACACGTAAGCTATGTCAGCAAACGAGTGTTCATTGTAATTTGAAACAGAAAGGGTTCATTCAAAGGAAGAGAAGTAAATTTTCAATATATGTTGAAGACAGACCTGGCAGGAATTGCTGATATATTTAATGTTAAGTGTGACAGCAAGAGAGAAATGTCTCTGAGTATTTTTGGACTAAGCAACCAGATAAATAATGATAACAGCTGCTGATGTTGGGAAGAGTGTGGGACATGCAGGTTTGGAAATAAAATTAGTTTAATAACTAGTTTGCATATGTTAAGCTGAAGATGCCTGTCAACATTTAAACATAAATGTTAAATATGCAATAGATCATCAGAACCTAACCCAGTGCAGAGAGAGAAGCTGGTGATGCACATTTGAGAACTATTGGTATATAGATAGATGCAAATAAAGGGAGTATATGACAAAGCCTGGGGCATTTCAACATTGAAAGGTTTGGAAGGAGAACCAGAAAGAAAGGCTAGAAATTGTATGCAATGAAGTAGGGTGAAAATTTTAAAAGTTTGGTATTGACAGGGCCGGCCCGGTGGCGCACTGCTACAGTGTGCCACTTGGGAGCGCGGTGGCGCTCCTGCCAAGGGTTCGGATCCCACATACAGACCAGTTCCCCCTCACTGGCTGAGCGAGGTGTGGGAGCAACACCAAG
>NW_007735596.1:58551-72355 GCF_000696425.1 Galeopterus variegatus
CACTGAGGGTTGCGATCTGTTGCCGGACATGAAAAAAGACAAAAAGAAAAAAAAAAAAAAAGTTTGGTATTGACAATGCCACAAAATGAAAATATTTTAAGAAGAAGGAATCATCTACTTCAACCATTTTTCATGTGCTGTGGAATGAATACTAGGAGAATTTTAGAATTTGTGGGAGCATTTTTTGTGGAAAATGCTACCAATGCAATTAATGGAGATTCTGGGTTTGTCCCACATAGCAAAAAAAGTTTACTGTGTCTTACATAACATTCAGTATACCTGCAGACATTTAGTTTGCTTAAAAACACATTAATAATAACATAGGCCTATGACCTCACTCTCTTTTATGGCTATATGTAATTGATTCACGGTTGTTATATAAACTAAACTTTCCAGAAATCCAGTGAGCTTCAAAATGAAGAAAAATTATATACAAACCTGTTGTTTTTATCTCTGGGTCTTAGTACCAACTCCACAGCTATTGAAAAATTTTCCCTCAACACCAATTTACAAAATAAAAACATAAAATCCAGACTTCTATTTGGACACCTTTATGGACCACGGGTATGAGAAAATGTGTTTCCATTGATGAAAACTAGAAAGGACACACTTTTTTATTGAAGTTTTATTCCTTAGAGGCTTATTTGTCGATCCAGTATACTTTGAAAAGCGAAGGTGACTCACCTGGTCCTATGGCTAGGATGCAAAATAGAACACTGCCTATTTTCCTTGACTAGTTACAAGAAGTTCTATTATTCGCTTACTGTTACACGGATGGTCACCTCAAAAATTTATTACTTGATTTATCATCCAATATTCTTTACTCTTCCACTAAGTCTAAGTAATCTGAGCCAATGTTAATTAGATGACTTTATTCAATAAAATTATTTTTATGCAAGTGCCCATTTACCAGTTAAGAGTATGACCAGAATTACTGTATTCCTATTATGATGTCACAGTCAGAATGATTTATTCTAATTAAGTTTCTGATTTTAAAACAAATTAATGTAAACCAAATTTAAGATAAATGAGAGTATAAATTTTAGACATAAAACTGAGGTCAGTACCTATACATGATAATTGGTTTAAGAACTGGTCTAGTTAACCTTCTCTGATAATTAAGTTCCAGAACTTACAGGAATGCTATCATGAGTAAAGAGACCATCGGGGAACAAAACAAGAACAGCACTGTGTGTAAACATTAATAAGATGCAAACTGAATATGATGAGCCACGCTGTTGCCCTCTGCAGCCTGATGGCACCAGAAATCTGTAGCTCCAGCTGTTACTGCAAAAGCACATTGTGGATCAGAATTTAAACTTACTTTTGTATGAACAGCTTCTAGGGCTTACTTAAAGTGAATGCTGTGGATGGACAAAGAAGGAATGGTGTAAACAAACAGAAAAGTAAATGGAAAGGGAACCCCAGAGAAGTTATAGAAAGATGAATAGTGAAGACATCAGGCGATGCTCTTATACACAAGAAATCAGGGAGAATTTAAGACCAAATGTATTAGACCCAGGACATAGGTAAGTCTGACAGATGTTTTGCATAACCTCACACTACTTAAATGCAAAATATTTTCTTTTTTAAATCCGTGTAAAATTGACTGTGTTTACCCTGAAAAAAGAAAAAGGAAAGTGGAATAGGCTAGATTAAAGTAGTCCTGCAATATCTAGGAGTGAAGGGCACAGCAACAGGAAAATCTTAAATTGATATAAAAAGGAATTGAAAGAGCAATCCAGAATATAATTAGTTCACCAACAGTTCTCTCTTCTTGGTGGTTTAAACTATAATTTATCTTTGGTTTCTGCTGTAGAATCTTTTCAAGTAGGTTTACAATCAGAATTGAGGAGCTCAATGTGTGAGTGTGAGTGGTGATGAATATGTCCCCTGGGATTTCTCCTTCACTGGGGGAATCCCTGACCCATGTGGATCTGAGTGCTCACCACTGTAGGATTGCCAATCACACCAGCCAGATGAAGTTGAAGAGTCTTTTTATTTCAGAAGACACTGACCAGGAGAAAGAGAGTAAAGTGCCAAATGCCTCCCCCATGCACTGAGGGCTGGAGCTTATATAGGTAAATGTATTGGGGAGACAGGATGTCTTCAAGTGTGATGGACAGCTGTTTCCTGTTTTAAGAGATGTAGATGTATTGGGATGTATAAGGAGAGACAGGATGCTCTGAGAGATGTATGAAGTAGACAGGATATAAGATGTCTTCAAGTGTGGTGGACAGCAGCTNAGGAATTGAAAGAGCAATCCAGAATATAATTAGTTCACCAACAGTTCTCTCTTCTTGGTGGATTAAACTATAATTTATCTTTGGTGACTGCTGTAGAATCTTTTCAAGTAGGTTTACAATCAGAATTGAGGAGCTCAATGTGTGAGTGTGAGTGGTGATGAATGTGTCCCCTGGGATTTCTCCTTCACTGGGGAAATCCCTGACCCATGTGGATCTGAGTGCTCACCACTGTAGGATTGCCAATCACACCAGCCAGATGAAGTTGAAGAGTCTTTTTATTTCAGAAGACATTGACCAGGAGAAAGAGAGTAAAGTGCCAAATGCCTCCCCCATGCACTGAGGGCTGGAGTTTATATAGGTAAATGTATTGGGGAGACAGGATGTCTTCAAGTGTGATGGACAGCTGTTTCCTGTTTCAAGAGATGTAGATGTATTGGGATGTATAAGGAGAGACAGGATGCTCTGAGAGATGTATGAAGTAGACAGGATATAAGATGTCTTCAAGTGTGGTGGACAGCAGCTTCCTGCTTTG
Organism: Galeopterus variegatus; assembly: GCF_000696425.1. Classification (NCBI taxonomy): domain Eukaryota; kingdom Metazoa; phylum Chordata; class Mammalia; order Dermoptera; family Cynocephalidae; genus Galeopterus; species Galeopterus variegatus. The sequence goes on from NW_007735596.1 coordinate 61,330, forward strand.
TGACCATGTATCAGGTGAAACAGGATGTCTGCTTTCGATACAATCTTAGTTAATCATGAAGCACTTGCTATGAATAGAAAACAAAGTTACTTCTACAATGTATACATGAGTGTGGATGTTTTTCTATGTTTACATGAGTATGTTCTCGTGTTTGAATAACTCCTCATATTCACGTACAGGCTACCACCAAAGCATATTTTGAGTCCCATCATTTCCTGAAAGACATTTGTCTACAAGTAGGAAGGGTGCGAAAAGGGAAAAGGGGAAAAAGAAAGTAAATGAAAATAAGAAAAAAAGATGAAGCAAATGACTAGAGGAATGCAAAAGGAGAAAGGCAAGGGAAGAAATGAGAGGGAGAAAAGAGAGAAAATAGAAAGAACAGAAGGGGACAATAGCAGGTAGAAGGTGTTGGTGAAAGGAACAAGGGAGAGGACATGAAGAAGGGCCAGGAGAGACAAAAAAGGGGTGCTTGGTAGACAAATTTGTCTTTGTCCATAGATCTCTACCTGGAGGAGTAAGGAAACAGCAGAAATAATTGTCTCACTGACACGAAACAGCAACATCACAGCAACAGCACCCCGTGACTGTTGAAAGACTCCAGGTAATGGTGAGGACACACTGACACAGTCACATTCCTAAGCAAAAAACTGGTGGTGAAAACGAAGCATTTCTTCTGTATGAGTTTGCCTACTTTGCTATTGAAAGGGTGATTCAAGAACCGACCAACAGCATGAAGATTACCTAGGAGTTTTTGTAAAATGTGTAATTTCACGCCCCACTCCAGACCCACTGAATCAGCATCTGCATTTTAACAAGATCTCCAGTTGATTTGTATGCACCTTAAAGTTTGAGAAATATTACTCCATATTCTATGGATCCCTGGGGCAATGTCAGCATTGCTTTAAATTCAAATAAATGAAGGGCCCGCCACTGGGGTGCTATAAAAGCAACCAGGTATCTAACTCAAGTGACATTCTGGGGAAGGTGGTAATTCTAGAGAATTCCCTTAGAAATGAAGGCCTCTGGTACTGGATACACTCATGGGGTTATATTGCCTGGGAAAATAATATTTATTTTTGGAAGTGGTAGTGTGAATCTACCATCAATGGTACTGATTGCCTATGCATATAAATAAATATATATGTATATATCTATCTGGGTTTTATTAACAAGTTATGTTTTTAATAAGAATACCTGTGTTTACCAAGAGAATATTTTAAGACAGTTGAATGGATGTTAGAACATCAGTTTTGTTACTAAGGACAAAAATATAGTTCAATTGCCTTATAAGAGGAATAGCTTATCCAACCCTGTTCACATCTATACGATGACCTTACATGTGAGGGAGACTGTATAAAATATCTCATTATTGTGATTAGATTTACACATCAGGAACTAGGAAAGAACTATCATCAAACCACACAATAGTCATTTCACATCTGTATTAGTAAATAAAATTAATAAATCTAATTATGCAACTCACTAAGCAATTAATAAAGTGGTAGTTCTGGAATTCACGGTGGTTAATCTACACAGAAATCAGAATAATTGAATGATTTAATCTCTCTCTTATATTCTCCAACTTGGACACTCATTTTAATTCAACTTAATGCCAGTTTCTAATTCATTTATGTATTCTTTTTTAACTAGACAATTAGGTAAGTTGGTTATATGTCAAGAATTACAAAGAATATTTCTGTTTTTATAAACATCTCACAAGAATTAATAATAAATACTAGTGTTGTTTTATGAAAGCATTTTTTATATTCATGACCTGAAAAAGAAAGGATATGAAGGTTGTATTTTTAGGTATCCATTTGTATCCAAAATATTAATTATCACTTAGCAATAAGGGAAGTGAGAATTATTATGCTGGTGGGAAAAAGAGATTTTATTCTAAAAGAGTAATTCCCACCAGATGAATGGAGACTGAGCATTTTATGTCATGTGTTATGAAATGAAATTAGACATGACAAATTATCAGCGGACAGAGACTTTTACACTGTGACTAATCTATATTTCTAATTAGTTTCATTTATTTTGTGGCTTAGAGAGTAGTTGCTTTTAATAAACGTAGATTTTCAAGTATTTTTTTTATACTATACCTAATTCTTAAAACAAATTCATCTGTATTTGTATTGCCATTTTATTTCTAGATGCTATTACAGTTTTACACAATTTTCTAGCTTCATTTAATCAGAATCAAAGAGAAATAAAATGTTTCATGAGACATACAATTTGTCTCTAAGCTATATACATATATATTTGAGGAAATATTTTTTTAAAAATCCACTAACATGGAATAAACTGTATAGTCGTACAAATGTCCGTAGACTCACTAATATGGACTAAGTGTTTGTGTTCCCCCAAATGAATATGTTGAAGCCCTAATCCCCAGTGAATTTATATCTGGAGACAGGTCCTGTGAGGAGATGACCAAGTTTAAGTGAGGTCGTAAGTGTAGGGGCCTGATCCAAAGGGATTAATACCCTTATAAGAAGAGACACCAAAAATCTTACTCTCTTTCTCTTTGAGGTCCTCTTTGAGGACCCAGCAAGAAGGTGAGAACCCAGCAGGAAGGTGATGTCTACAAACCAGGAAGAGAATCCTTACTAGAAACCAAATTGGCTGGCACCTTGATCTAGCCTCCAGACTGTGAGAAAATAAATTTCTATTGTTTATGAAAGTATATATATATATACTTGTAAATTTAGACACTTAGAAACAAAATAAGTAGAAATAAATGTCATACATAAATATATGTATATGAGCATATGAGTTCATGTAAATAAAATGTATATTAACAGAGCCCAGAATGTATGTTGTATGTATAAAGCATACAGATATATTGTTTTCTTTGAAAGAAGAATTCCCCAGGATTAGATGTGTAGAAATTGTACTAAGTTCGGTTTTTTAACTGGAATCTGGCTGAATTGTTTATTTCGACTTTAGTCACTAAAACCATGTTTCAACAATCCACTGAGGAAAACAGATCAGATGACCTAACTTATCAAGGATAACCCTGGATAGCCAAAAGGAGACAAAATATGCATTTGAAGTGTTTATCTGGCCTTCACAATTTCATACTTGACTTTAGTCACTAAAACCATGTTTCAACAATCCACTGAGGAAAACAGATCAGATGACCTAACTTATCAAGGATAACCCTGCATAGCCAAAAGGAGACAAAATATGCATTTGAAGTGTTTATCTGGCCTTCACAATTTCATACTTTTTGGTTTCCGAACTAAATCTCTGCTCCTGTGTTCTCCCATTTTGCTTCTGACTGAATCTTATTTCTTAACTGGACCTTATTTCTTAACTTGACTCTCCTTTCTTGATTTCCATTTGGTGCAGTATCCTTGCACTGCTTGAAATGTATCTCAAACATTAACACTGGAACTGACTCATCACAAATTTTTTCTCATGTGTCCTAGCTGTAAGGATATGGTGAACCTGATCGTGTTTTGTTCTCATTGAAATAAAAACTTTTAAAAATGTTGTATAACGCATATGTAATTTCTGCGTTTAAAATAATTTCATTAATACATGCATATATTTTACATACAAAACTTGAAAATACAAAAAAAGATGCCATGGTTCTCATTTCTGTTTCTCATTTATGTAACATACTGCATATTTTGTCTTATGGAATCAGAGAGCACCCACCTGAGAACAGAAACTATTTATTCAGAGTTTGCTATAGCCACACTTACTCACATTTGCTAGGGATTTAAAGAGTGGAAAATAGAAAGCTTCACAGTAACAAAAGGAAAAGACCTAGGTGTGCTCTGATTGAAGGTCATTGATTCAAGGAAGCTAATTGGAAGAGGAGCTTTTATGATTTCTTTGGGGACAACCTTTGATTTCTGGTTGGTCTTGAGATGGAAGTGGAGGAAAATATAGGCAGGCTGATGGTCATTGATTAAGTGCTGGCTGTTCTAGGCTGGTTGCTGCAGAGACTGTGGGTCAGGATGTTGTCACATAGGGTCTCACCATTTTCTGCTTTATATTGTCTCTCAATCCTCTCATTGGTCAATTTCTCAGTTGCAAGAGATTGGTCAGTTCAAGGATGACTAGAGATCCAGATCTTCACCTCTCAGGGATTGTTCAGTTATTTCTGTAGTTATTTGTATCATGGTCTCTTACTGACCTTTTTTTGTTGTTGTTGTTGTTGCATCATCATGTACCTAATGATGAGAAAGTGGCCACACAAAAGTATTTAAGGCTTTAGGTAGAGTGCAATGGGCCAACATCAGGACCATTATGGCAAAAACAAGAATCATTAATAATACGGATGGGATCCTTCAGACCCAGTAATCCCAATTGTCCAATGTAGGCCAACAGACACGTACCGAAGACTATAAGAATCAAATTAAGAGGGCCAAGTCGCTTTTTCCTGAAGGCAATGTATAGCCTCATCTGCCTCATCTGTTTTATTGATCTAAATACAGCAAGAAACATTAACGACGGCACAGATGTCACCAAAACTGGTCAATAAGAAATCTGTAGCAATTCTTAACTCATTACTCCTTATGCTGTGTTGAGACTGATCTGTATTCCATCTAGAGTGGAGGTCATGTCATTAATAATGTGATCATCTCCTTAAGGTCTTTTCTATTTGTATGATTCCTGTAGGGAACACTGTTCTGATTGTTTACAGAAACCATGAGTCAGTAATTCCCCTAGTAGAGTGCCTGAATAATGAATGTGACCTCATTTTAGAGCTCTTAACTGAGCCAGAATTTCTACTCTTGGTGTATGCAGAATTATTATCTTTGTAGATGGACACATCTCAAAATGATATTCCTAAATATGCACACAATATGTTAGTCTGAGGCAAACAGGACCAGATGTCCTACCACAATACAATAGTATCCAGTAGGGGCACGGGAAGGTCAGATTGAGGCCTTCCATTACCTAAATTACATGTTTGCCTATTTTTCTTTTCCAGGTGGCTATTGTTTGGTCCATTAGCCTAAAATGGACGTTGAATTCAAATTCAGAATTAGCCAGGGTGTGGCCTATAGATGGTTATCATTGGTTCTTTTTCTAAGAGAAAGGGACACTAAAAAGTCACAACTTGAATTGTTAAAGGTCATTTGTCTATGTAGGTGCAAGTGGAAATGCCATCAGCTGTAATTTCCTGTGATCTCATTTGATGAGACTGGATCGCTTTTCGTGGGATTCTCATACTTGAGTAAAACCAAGGGCAGAGCTACTGTTTGGGATAATCTGAAATACCATTAGAGTGAATTAGAGTGAGTGTGTTCTGACCTAACAATTATAACACCAAGCAACAAAACATGAAGGACCATTATGGGTGGACAACAACCAGAGATCTGTTTGAAAAGAAGGCTTATAAGCAAGCAGATAAAAAACATAACAGGAATCAGACAAGGAATTTGAATCAATATCTTTGGAATCTATCTAATGCTATCTGCTTGTTCTAAAATTTTAGGTTCAGCTATCTACTTCCAAAAAATCAACTGCTTCTAAAGGATCTCTGTGAAGCCACAGTTTGGGTCCCCAATGGAGTCTCCTTCCAATTGTGTGGAATTATGAATCTCTTCTTTCTTTGTGAAACATGAACCCAGTGATTGATTCCCTAGAGTTTCACTATTGTATTTGTTGTTAGCAGAACCTGACAACGTCCATTTCAACAACGTTCAAGGAAAGTTTTTCCTGGTGTGTTCTTCAATAGTTAAATCTCCTATTTGAAGATCACGAAGAGGTTCTTTAAGAAGATGTTTTAGGAAGGCAGCCTTAACCTGTTGGTGATAGTACAAGTCCCTTGCAGTATTTTGCTACACACACACACACATTATGCAGAAATGCAATTATGGAGTTGGCAAGTCTTAAGATGTGCAGGGTAAGTCAGCAAGCTGTTGGCCCAGGAGAGCCAATTGCTTATTTCGAGGCTGAGTCTAAATGTTTGAGACTCAAAAGAACGGGTGGTGTAATTCTAGTTGAAAAGCCAGTATGCTTGAGATCCAGGAAGAGCTGATGTTTCAGATTAAGACCAAAGTCAGGAAAAAAGCTGATACTCCAGTTTGAAAGCAGTGAGGCAGAGACATTTTTGTTCTGTGGGGAAGGGTCAACCTTTTTTGTTTACTCATACTTTTGACAGATTTGTATAAGACCCACCCACATTAGAGAAATTAATCTGCTTTACTCAGTCTACAGATTCAGATGTCAATATAATCCAAAAACACCCTCAGAGACACACACCTTGAATAATGCTTGACCAAATATCTAGGCACCCCATGGCTCAGTCAAGTTGGCACATAACATTATCCCAAATCCCACAAGTGCGTGCCTCAGTCACTTGATATAAATGTTTCCTCATGATTGAAGCAGAAGATCAAGCAGGTCTGGAGTGACTTTAAGGGTTGTGGATTTTTCAGGAAGGAAACATTTCAACTGATTATGAAAACAGTCATACAATAATTCAGCCATATGAAACTTTTGGGGAGTAAAATTTGGATAAGATCCTTCAGAAAGGTGTTCAAAAGACTCTCAAGACTTCAGTTCCTTGCCATGTCTATCTTTACAGTTTCCCCCCCCCCCGCATTGTTATTGACAAATGACATGACCTAAAAATAACTTCAGATGTCATTTTAAGTACCCCGCCAATATTGGTTTAAGATAACAACCCATTTTTCTGTACCATGATGGGTAGTTTCTTGAGACATTTAGTTAATATCTATTTGAAATCACCTGGCTCCACACAAAAGCCATTTGGGGCGTGCCAGAGAAAACTTGAATAAAAAGTACACTAATATTGTTTTTTAATCCTTTCCTTCTAAAACCGGGAATGCCCATTGGTAATTTGTAATGACCTCTTTGAGTCCCTCCAGAGATTCATAATTTGATGGTTTAGACAGACAGGATCACAGCCTTTGGTAAGGCCGCTTGCTTAGTGTAATGCTTTCCTACAGCATTTTTTTTAGCTTCCATATTTTCACATCTGTTTTCACATGGGCTGCAATTTTATGAATGCACCTCTCTAACTCATAAGAGAGCATTTAAATGTTTCTTAACTTGTCCATTTTGGACGGGTTTCTAGCAGTTGTGAGAACTCAAATTTATGTACTATTTTAAAGGAATACCTGCTACCTGTGTATAATTTACCCTCCACTTTTGGACTAGTTGACATGCTATATAGCAAGTGCAATAAATTCTGCCATCTTTGCTGATTTTACCTCAGGTTTAAGTCTATAGTCTAATGAAGAGCTTAAATTTCGGAGGACAAGGTCTTCTTTAAAAACTCCAATTTTGGTTCTGAGATGTGATCCATCAAAAACGTTAGGTAGGGTTCTCAAGGGCGGTCAGCAATAAATCTGACAGAGGTAAAAAAAAAAAAAATGTTCCATAACTGATAGAACTACTGTGAATTTCTGTTTCTAGCAGGGGCAGAAGAGTGCCAGAATTCAGTTATTACAGTGGTGAAGAATAATATGAGAGCAAGAGATTAACAGCTCCTTGAGAGGCTAATGGGCTGACTGAAAAGTACTGTGTGTTCTCAGTAACAATGTCTGTACCGGGTAAGAAACCATGATATCAAGTGGGTAAAGTGGTTAGACTAGAATTTGTTCAAAAGAAGTACAGACAAGTTTGTAGCACTTCTTTATTTATTTATTTACTTTTTTACTATCAACCTCAAATATGATAAGCTATTGGCTTTTGATAATTCCTGTAAAGATGAGTCAAAACCCCAAGGAATGTCCAGATTGCTCATGCACAAATAGGTAAAAGAACTTTGGGTAGATAGGGATGCTTAGAGAAGAAAACTATTTAAGAGCCCCTTTTTAGTTACAGAAAGCCTTCATGTTTAGGCTCCCATGGCAGAGGGCCTCTTACTGAGGACTTAGTCAGTTCCTAAAGAGATGCTGCAATCTCAGATTATCTTGGCACTCATTGTTTGCAATATCCAATTAAATTTAGAAATCCCATCAATGATCATTTTGTAATGCATCTAGGATGCATTTAGGTAGTCTTTAGTCTACCAGAAGAGAATATTTTCCCTTCATTAAATAGGATGTGCCCAAATACTGAACTATTCTTGGCAAAATTGTAATTTCTCTTTGAAACTTTGTTTTTTCTTCAGCTAATGTTGAGCCCAAGCAAATAGAATCATTTTTAGAGGCTTCTCTATTCTATGAACAAAGTAGGAGATCATCTATATATTGTAACAGAATTTAATTATAACAGAAATTTGGGTGTTTTAAATCTTAACTGACCAACTGGAAAAATAGAAGGAAACTTTGGTGAGGCTCAGGGCATGATGTTCAGGCAATATTGTTGTCCCCAGGTGGAGACAAAGGGTACTGATTGATCTGATCTAGAGGCGTGTTGTAAAAGCAGAGTGAAGACTGATTACATGAAGCAAGTGACTTCAGGTGGGGTTGGTAACAAGATGATACTAGGGTTATGTACTACTTTAAGTCAGTTATAATAACTTTTTGATAGCCTTCAGGTCTTGAAAATACTTAGTATCCTCATCCATTTGGTTTCCTTACTGGCAAAGTTTGAAAACTTTGGATATAAGTTTTTTAACTATAAACATGAGCTCTTTCTTTACTCCTGGCTTCAAAGAAGTTTGGGTAATAGATTGGTGGACTATATCTAAATTTTAATTGATATGCTTCAATTATTTTTTCTATGTAGTGGAAGTTTTAGTGAGTAGAGTGTCAGTTATGGTATCAAGTTCTTTATCAGTGATGTGCCTCAAATATTGTGAGGAAGTCAAAAGAATATTCAAAGTAGATACAAATTGTGCATAAAGGAATCCTCTAGAACCTCAAGAAATAGTCCCTGTGGTGTATATTTAATGTCACAATTCTATTTATAGATTTTCTCATATCATAAGGGAAAATAAATTGTAGTAGATCACTATTCTATAATACATGATTGTAAAATATTAAATATCCAAAAACTCTAAAATATGTGTAAAGTTTTATCTGCCCAGAATGGTCAGGAGTAAGCCAAGACCTGCCAGCTTTGCCAGCTTCCCTATTTTTGTAGCTATGTTCATCCAACTCTGGACAAACCAGAGAGGTCCACGTATGCTCCTCATGCCAGTTACACAAGATCTCTTGCTTCTAGTTAACCTGCATCCAACTTCACCATGCCAACAACCTTCAGTTAGAGCATGCCTGAAATCTTACCCTTTTTCACATAAAGCTTTCCTGCTCACTTCCCTACTTCTGAGTCGTTGCAAAACAAGGAATTCCAGTATACGAGAGGAAAACAGAAGAAAGATTTATCTTTCTTTCTCATTTTCTGTGCAAGCATTAATGAAAAAAAAAAAAACCTCTTCAAGTCACTGGAAAGGGAATAGAAAAAAAAAAAAAAAAAAACCTCTTCAAGTCACTGGAAAGGGAATAAAAATCTCCCAGGTTTAATATTTCCATATTATTACCTATATTTACCTATCCTATATTTACTACTCCTGTGAATACAGTACATCTGCCTAGATTATCTTTTCGGATTCATCTAGAATCCTATTTAACCAGTATTACACTATATGTCTTTGAAAGGACCAAGACCCCTTTTATTATGTTCAGTAATAGATACAATAAAAGATAGCTCCTAAAGTACCAATCACTTACACATGAGTTTTTTGTTTGTTTTCATATTTACATAACGTTCAGTTAGTGATGTGAATGGTGGAGTGGATGGTTTTTCTTTATATAGTTATTCATGAGTACAGGGTAAATGGAGGCTCTTCCATTTTTTACAAGTAGCCTCCAAGATAACTTTATTTATTTATTTATTTTTAAAGGAAGACTTTATATCAGTTTAGATATCCTCATTCTGCCTGTTGTTGGGGAAGAAATAGCCTGAAGAATTCCAAGGGGATTTTGTATAGGTCCAGCATAGAAGAAATATACACCTCTTTTCCACTTGAATTCCTTTGACCAGAATTAAATATCTTAAGCTTACCTAGATGCAGGTGGAAATATTAAATGTACTATTATATGGACAGCCATTTTCCACAAGTCTACTTTATGGAAATTATCGCAAATCTTTGCTGGTCACCAGCTCAACTTTGTAAAACTGAAGACAAAATTTATCATTAAAGAAGAAAGTTAAGAACATGTCTTTGGGTTATACTGACTTTAACACTGGATTGATATTTTTGTTTGGACAGTAAGAATACAAGAATATTTAATAATCTGTACAGCATAGATTCAACTCTGATCAAAATAAACCTACAAATATTGTTCTCTAGCTCATTAGATATCAGTGAACAAGGTATAGTGAAGTGAAAAATATGGATATGGTAACAAATTTTTCCCATCCTAGTTTACCTGTCAAAGTGAACCTTGGATAGATGCTTAAATAGATGGGTTAGATAGAGAGGTAGAAAAAAATTTAAAGTATCATTTAAACATTATTAAAGAACAATGGATGATTTTTAGGGAATGATATAATTGTAATACCATTTTTACATATAAAGTCTGTAGTAAAGGCCACAGTCATAAAATTATAATGATACGAAAATTCTAATTTATACAATATTATTGATTCAATCTTTAATAATAATTCCTGTTAAAGACTGTCTAAAATTATTGAGCAAAGGAAGATTGGGTTTTTTTAGAGTACTTATAAAATCTCAACATTTTATGATTATTTGGATAAATTATGAAATCTTTACCTAAAAAAATAACTTCTGTTACTTTTTAGAAATTTAGGAATGTGATCTATGGGATTATTGGCCATCTCTTTATTAAGCTAATATTCATATTAAAATAGTATGATGTCTAAAGATCAATAAATATTATATAGTTAAAATTGTGTAAACTGTAGGATCCCCTATGTCAAGTGTTTTATACATAAAATACACTGCAAACATCTTTGTGGATTTCTGAATAAATGTTACAATTAGTTAAGTAAAATGACTAAATATTCAATTAAAATTATATATAAAGGAGTTAGCCAAGTCACTTAATTTTGGTAGAGTCTCAAAGGCAGGCAAGGACATGGGAAGCTTTACAGCAAAAAAAAAAAAAAAAAAAAA
>NW_007735596.1:73303-78120 GCF_000696425.1 Galeopterus variegatus
CATAATGTATAAAGACAATTTCCTATTTTGACTTCCTCTAACTTTTGCTACATAAATGAGCTTGCCCATACATTCTTTCATGAGCTACACATAAAATTATCATCTGTATTAATCTGTTTTCTGTTTCTATAACAGAATACCAGAAGGGAAGAGATTTATTTAGCTTACTGTTCTGGAGACTGGGAAGTCCAAGATTGGGAAGCTGCCCCTGATCAGTTTCTGCTCAGTGGCTCGTGAAGCATCATGACATGGCAGAGAAGCAGAAGTGGAAGATTTTCTTTTCAAGTTGGTTATATAACTTGTTATATCTTAATGCATTCTTACTTGAAAATTTGTGCAACTATTTCTGAGTTCTAACAGATTAATTCATAGATATAAATGGATAGTAAGGCAAGATTGTAACAGGTCTCTTTTCACACCTCACTCCATAATAGATAAATGGCAGACAGGAAACAGTAAGTGCTATGAATGTTCCGTGGCCTCTCACTCCATCCTCTCCAAGGTCACACTGACTAGTTGACATTAAGTATTCCATGAATGTAATGTGACAATAAATGGCTAGAGAGTTAACAATTTATCAGCAGCTCTATAGTTCAGTTTCAACATTGCAAAAAAGCCCTGAACTTATATGACTGAATATAAAAATACATTTAATGATACAAACAAACCTTCCTTTTATTCAAGTCAACAAAAATAAAAACTTTTTGTCTTGTTTTTTATGCTTCGTTTTCTTCTCTTTTTGAAGAATTTCTAGTTAAGTTGTGAATTACAATTAAACAAATTAACTGTGTGTACACGTCTGCAGTAATTCTCTTCATGACATCCCACTCTGTCTGTCTGCCTATCTACCAATCTATTTATCTACCTACCTATGCTGAGAGAAGTTTCATATTAGCTTTACAGGACATATAGTAGAGCTCTTGTTAATGTTCCTTCGAGGTGCATAATTAATTAAATTTAACCCCATCTTAAAATATCTGGCATCTCAGGAAGCTTTCAAACGCAGCATTGAAAAATTTGACTCAACTTTTATTTCTAAAATAGTACTATTTGAACAAAAGCATATGATTTAAGGGAGAAAGTAAAATGAACTCATTATGGAAATATTTTATGCTCTTTTAGTCATATGTTCCAATAAAACACCAATTCAATATTTTGAAATCTAAAAATTCTGTTTTATGAAGAAGAAAACTTGGAAAAGAGGTGGGTATGGTTTTACCAGTTCTGACTTAACAGATATTTAAGAATATAAGATGACAGGTGAAAATCAGACATTTGCAGATACTGCCATTATTTCTCACTTCACTAACTAATAGTGTTCCTACTTCCTGACATGCCAACTTGTGATAACAAGGATGGATTTTGAAATGATTCAGTATTTGGTGTAAAAGCCTTCAACCGAATGGTTAATGCATTGAGCAGGCAGAGAATAGCTAATCCTCGGTGCTATTTAATACACATTGCTGGAGCTATGTTTCTATGTGTCACGATCAATACATGTAGCTTTGTTAGATGATGTTAAACCTCACTGACAAGTCAACCATGGGAAGGCCAGGTCACAGCCTGAGAGCCACCCCTAAACCAATCCTATCAGAAAGATGCAACACTGCAGCATGACTGGAGAATGGACTTCAGAAAGTTTGTTTGAATCGATAATCACTCTTACTCAATACCTCTTAAAGCCTCTTGTACACTGCTTTGTTTCCCAATGCACTCAAAGCAGAGTTTATGAGAGAGGAAAGCTGTCTCCATATAAATAATACACCAAAACTTTTATGATCCATTTTATGCCACAACTTAAATATTCACTGAAAGAGGGCAATGCTTCATGTTGATGGCAGGATAGTTTGACTTTTTATCTATCTTTTTATTGATTTTCGTCTACAAAATCCAAAAAGAATGAGGCTAAGATGTTTGAATGCATGTGATAATGAGAGAAAACTATTCTTGCTTTCTGTGTATTCAATAAGAAATAATGGAAATGTATCTTTAAACCAGAAGTCCACTTTAAAAAATAATTTCAAATCTTTATAGTTCCCAAATCACTCCATTTTATTACACTGAGAAGTCAATTTCCTAACAAAGAAGATTATAGTTAACATGGAAAAACATGAAAGCAACTCAAAATATAATCAACTTTATTTAAAAATGACTTTTTCTAGCCTACAATATAGTTACCCACCAGTGCCTGCCATTCATCATTTTCCAAAATCTCAGTTGGTGTTATTTGTTATTATCTGGTATATTATGTAACTGGAAACCAGGAGCAGTAAGCCTCATCTTCTATTAATCCACCATAACCTCTGAGGCAGTCCTGCCCCACAAAAACCAGATGCTTAGCTATGCTTTTTGCTTACTGTGGTTCCCTAATCAAAGTTAATGTTTTCCTTATTTTTTATTTATAATTTTGTATCATTGTTTTCACCTGTTTAAATTTTGTTTATGATTTTTATAACACTTTCATATCAACCTNGCAGTAATTCTCTTCATGACATCCCACTCTGTCTGTCTGCCTATCTACCAATCTATTTATCTACCTACCTATGCTGAGAGAAGTTTCATATTAGCTTTACAGGACATATAGTAGAGCTCTTGTTAATGTTCCTTCGAGGTGCATAATTAATTAAATTTAACCCCATCTTAAAATATCTGGCATCTCAGGAAGCTTTCAAACGCAGCATTGAAAAATTTGACTCAACTTTTATTTCTAAAATAGTACTATTTGAACAAAAGCATATGATTTAAGGGAGAAAGTAAAATGAACTCATTATGGAAATATTTTATGCTCTTTTAGTCATATGTTCCAATAAAACACCAATTCAATATTTTGAAATCTAAAAATTCTGTTTTATGAAGAAGAAAACTTGGAAAAGAGGTGGGTATGGTTTTACCAGTTCTGACTTAACAGATATTTAAGAATATAAGATGACAGGTGAAAATCAGACATTTGCAGATACTGCCATTATTTCTCACTTCACTAACTAATAGTGTTCCTACTTCCTGACATGCCAACTTGTGATAACAAGGATGGATTTTGAAATGATTCAGTATTTGGTGTAAAAGCCTTCAACCGAATGGTTAATGCATTGAGCAGGCAGAGAATAGCTAATCCTCGGTGCTATTTAATACACATTGCTGGAGCTATGTTTCTATGTGTCACGATCAATACATGTAGCTTTGTTAGATGATGTTAAACCTCACTGACAAGTCAACCATGGGAAGGCCAGGTCACAGCCTGAGAGCCACCCCTAAACCAATCCTATCAGAAAGATGCAACACTGCAGCATGACTGGAGAATGGACTTCAGAAAGTTTGTTTGAATCGATAATCACTCTTACTCAATACCTCTTAAAGCCTCTTGTACACTGCTTTGTTTCCCAATGCACTCAAAGCAGAGTTTATGAGAGAGGAAAGCTGTCTCCATATAAATAATACACCAAAACTTTTATGATCCATTTTATGCCACAACTTAAATATTCACTGAAAGAGGGCAATGCTTCATGTTGATGGCAGGATAGTTTGACTTTTTATCTATCTTTTTATTGATTTTCGTCTACAAAATCCAAAAAGAATGAGGCTAAGATGTTTGAATGCATGTGATAATGAGAGAAAACTATTCTTGCTTTCTGTGTATTCAATAAGAAATAATGGAAATGTATCTTTAAACCAGAAGTCCACTTTAAAAAATAATTTCAAATCTTTATAGTTCCCAAATCACTCCATTTTATTACACTGCGAAGTCAATTTCCTAACAAAGAAGATTATATTTAACATGGAAAAACATGAAAGCAACTCAAAATATAATCAACTTTATTTAAAAATGACTTTTTCTAGCCTACAATATAGTTACCCACCAGTGCCTGCCATTCATCATTTTCCAAAATCTCAGTTGGTGTTATTTGTTATTATCTGGTATATTATGTAACTGGAAACCAGGAGCAGTAAGCCTCATCTTCTATTAATCCACCATAACCTCTGAGGCAGTCCTGCCCCACAAAAACCAGATGCTTAGCTATGCTTTTTGCTTACTGTGGTTCCCTAATCAAAGTTAATGTTTTCCTTATTTTTTATTTATAATTTTGTATCATTGTTTTCACCTGTTTAAATTTTGTTTATGATTTTTATAACACTTTCATATCAACCTTTAGGAGGCTGCACCAAAGTTGACAAAATAAATATAAGAAAATACAGGGAGATATTTTACTTTCTTACCACTGGAAGCATAAATTACCAACTTGGGAATATATTTCTAAGGAATCTAGGTTGATGACGTAAGGAGCTGAAGCTGGTTTGTGTAAGATGTAACAGACTTAGTCTTATATTACTTTAAAATGTTTATTTGTGAAGAAATAGAACAACAAAACTTTTGAATGTCTTGTTAAAAATGTGATAAAAATATAAATATTCCAGAGATGAAGTGTTGGGTTATAGACTGTTTCTCATAATGTCTGCAAAACCCTTGTGTGGAAAGCATCTCGAATGCTATTGACCTGCTGTATCAACACATCTTGAGATATAGGTCGTGAGACTTTATGCTAAAGAATCAGGCTTGAAAAACATTTATTTAAGACAACAATAACAACTAAGGTCCTATGCATTATTCATGGACAAATGAAATAAAACTCAGAAAGTTGGAATATTAAAAATATTTGCTTATACCTCAAAAATTTGACTTCATTTATAGTTGTTAAATATTTTACAACAATTTAGAATGGCCAAATAACTTCAATTATTTTATATTTTTACCTAAATTTAATTAGAATACTGTTTCTGAGCCCTTAATTGAAATCTACTTCAACAAAGATATTTGTGCAGTA
>NW_007735596.1:78582-81431 GCF_000696425.1 Galeopterus variegatus
TTAGAATACTGTTTCTGAGCCCTTAATTGAAATCTACTTCAACAAAGATATTTGTGCAGTAGGAAGTTGTTGTTAGTAAAATAGTTAAAATATTAGGCTATCCTCAAAATTAAGGAAAATAGGGCCGGCCCTATGGCGCACTCTGGAGAGTGCGGCGCTGGGAGCACAGCGATGCTCCTGCCACGGGTTCGGATCCTATATTGGAATGGCTGGTGTGCTCACTGGCTGAGCACGGTGTGGGTGACACCACACCAAGGGTTGCGATCCCCTTACCAGTCACGAAAAAGACAAAAAAAAAAAATTAAGGAAAATAGATTTGTAAAACTTTGAACTGTATTTGTTTCCCAACTTAGCTGATCAGCTAGTATGTGAAAATGACATGGTTATTTTCATATATAACTTAAAAAATGTTGGAAAATTATAGAGGGATCTGTTTTAAGAACACTGGAATTAAATAGCAACTGGATGCAATATATATATATATATATATACACATAAGGAAGAATTACATACTGATTTAAATCATAAAAATATATGTATAAAGTCAATTTTAATTTTTCAAAATGCACAGAGCTCCAGAGAAAAAGAACATGTTTATTTGTAAATCTATATATTTATTTTTCATATATTCTAACAAAATTTGGAAGAAATTTTCTTCTGGGGCACAGTGTTGTGTATGTAAGAGACCTCGAAATTTGCTACAAACACATAACAACTTGGAGCTCACCCTAAAGAATACATAATGACAAAATTGTTCTATAGACACTTCATATTGGAGAATTCCTATATTATGACATGTAATACCTTTAAGTACAAAGATAAATGTTATTAGTAGATGTATATATGACCAGTTTTTTAACCTGCCAGAGCACTAGGGGCATTTATTGTGGATGATATATCATACTCATGAATTAATTAGTGTTCTCAATGCCAAGAAAAAAAAGTGAGAGATGGTGTCAACAAATGCAGTATATAAAATGGTAACTATATGATAAATGGGTCATTCAATGTTTTTTATTAAATTAAATATATCCATGACAAAAGCCAACAGTGCAATATTGACTGAATAATTTAATCTTGTCATCATATGGAGTAGGTTTCAACATAATAAATTGTTCAAGCTGAGTGAGTTATTGAATACTTCTAGACTCAAGAGAGTTGTGGGTTTAAAGCAGACTCCTGCTCGCTCATTCCTCAGAGCTGACAGATATTAGAGCATTCGTAATAAACCTGCCATTAGGTGCACTCATCTTTTCTTTTTTTAATCCACTGACAGAAAAAATATCCACTTTTGGTTTAAATATCATCTTTCAAGTGGCCTAATTTATGAGAACCAAAATAACTCATCTCAATAGGTCTCCTCAGACTTTATTTATTGGAAAATATTATGACTTTCATGACATTTCTTAAATCCTGTTAACTAACATAATGATGATGAGTAAGTGATAAATCAAGAGAGATTATCACAGGGCTGAGAGAAGTGAGGCAGTTAAAGGATTACAAAAACCAAGATAAGAGTAGGACTGAAAATATAGTTTAGTTAATCTAGTGACTCACTATCATCCATTAGTAGTCCTGTATGGAAGCTAAGCCTTCCCACTGTTTTCTTCAAGTGAAGAAAACACAATCTTAATTCATTTGAGGCAGGAATGAGACATAAAACATGAGCATTAGGAAGAGAATGAAAACTAACATACATTTCTACAATTTCCTATGTTTAATATATTCCCATGTGTCTCCCAGACCACCACAAACATAAAAAGCTCAGGTGAAAATAGATGGACAAAGATTCAGCGGGTCAAAGTGCTATATCCTGTAGCTATTTCTTTACGAGAATTACTTTCTTCCTCCATGTTAAATAAAAGGGGAAAAAATAAACTGATAACAAAACGATCTAGTGAGATGGTCTTTGCAGAAGCAGAAAACTGTGACTATAATATCTTTTCACTTTCAAATTTACTTGGAAAACAATGCTTTAGAGCCTGTTACTAGAAATCCGGTATGCTAGCAGAAAAACAACTAAGATAGTGAAGACATTCTAAAGACTCTGGCAAAATCTTATCTTTCCTTTTAACTCACCCTCTCTCCCTTCCTCACTCCCTCCCTTCCATTCTTTTGCCCAAATATTTGTCCAATGCCTACTATAGGCCACATATTATTCTGGGTCTTGCTAATAGGTCACTTATTAAAATATATAAGGCTTCCAACTTCAGGTAATATGTATTTTGGTGAAGGCAGAAAGATAATTAAACAAATGGGCAGCAGAGATACATTTAAGTTGCAATAATCACAATGAAGATACAAATATGGTACTGTAAAAGAAAATTAAAAGAACTGGAGAAAGTAAATATTTTTGAGATGGTATGATTAGAAAGGGCGTTTCTTAGAAGGTATCATCTGAGCAGCGAGACAGTATTGCAGATTAAGCAAGGCGTAAGTGCAAAAAGGGGTAAAATAATGACTGTTACTGTTATCTAATGATGAGATGAACAAGTGATTCGTGATAGATACTAAACAAGCAAACTACTAAAAAAATTTTAAAAATGTGAAGTTTTAAGGGAGGGAGATGGTGGGATGGCAAGAAATGAGATTACTGAGACAGAAATCACATTTTGAAGGCCCTTGAGTGACAAGCTAAGGGAGTCAGGCTTTATGTTTTAGAAGATATGGAGATATGTTGGATTTTTTTAAATAGGGAAGTGAGCTACTTCTATTACATTTTAGTGACTCTGGAAAGAAAAGAACACTTTAGAGAATACTGTAGGAATCCAAATAAGACAAGACACCAGGCTGATTCCATAGCATTAGCAGAAATGGAAAGAATATTCATATGAGAAGAAGTATAGACT
>NW_007735596.1:82254-82865 GCF_000696425.1 Galeopterus variegatus
GGCTGATTCCATAGCATTAGCAGAAATGGAAAGAATATTCATATGAGAAGAAGTATAGACTGTCTCATAGATGAAATATGGACTCAGGAAAAGGGAGAAGATAGGATTTATGGAATAGGTTATAGATGATTGTACAACAACATGTAAGAATTAGAACGTGTTTCAAAGCCGTCTTGGAGAAATTGAGTTTACAGTACCCAAGAGACATCTAAGAGTAAATACAGACATGGGAGGTCTGCAACAGTGCTGAAATACCCGATAGATTGCCTTTAAGAGAGAGTTCAAAAATATATCTGTTCTTATTCTTATGCATTTTGATGAACAATTATATAGTATGTTTGAACCATTTAAGGAAACTCAGAATTACTGATAAGCAAAAGGCAGTTAAAATAAAAATAAATAAATAAGTGCATATGTTTGGAAATATTAACCATCTATCCAGTTTGGAAATGAGCCAGCTAGTCATTCCCCAAGTAATTTCTCTGTGACATTGTTTATCATGATATTTTTAAAATCCAAAGGATAGTTTACTTTTAAGTCTTGAAATTAGCATTTCAAACTTCTCGTTTTAGTTCAAACAGTAAGTAAATTTGGGGGATATTTCATTTTCT
>NW_007735596.1:84657-96934 GCF_000696425.1 Galeopterus variegatus
TTTTTTTAATGGATCATGCATTTGTTGTTGTATCTAAAATATCATCAACCAAACCAAAGTCACAAAGATGTTTTATAAGCTTTTTTCTGGAAGTTTTACAGTTATACATTTTATACTTATATTTAGATATATTTTGAGTTAAAATTTCTGTACAGACAGAAGTATGCCTAAAGGTTATTTTAATTTAATTTATACACACACACACACACACACACACATACACACATGCACAGATATAAAAAATTGTTCCAGCACTATTTGATAAAAAGACTGTCTTTTCTGCATGGAACTGCTTTATATATCCTTGTCCTAAATTAGTTGACTATACTGGTGGAGGTCTATTAATGGTTTTTCTCTTCTGTTCTATTTATCTACTGTGTTTAATAACACATTCTCTTTATCATCATAGGTTTTGTAAAACCCTTAATATCAAGGTTTGTGAGTTGTCCAACTTTGCCTTTTGTCAGAAATGTTTTGGATATTCTAGTTCGTTGCTTTTGTATATACCATTTGCAGTCAGCTTTTTTATTGCTAAAGACCCCAGTACTTACATAGGATAATGGAATAATATTGCATATACAAATCAGTTTGTGGAGAATTGTATTTTAACAATAAGGGTGTGTGGGTGTTTTTGTGCTTGTTTTGTTGTGTCCAGTTTTAATTTCAAATCCTTAATGTTCTTTGATAGTATATATGAGTATAACTGACTTGTATATTGACCTTTCATCCTGCCTATCTATTCTATCAAATATTGATAGAGGACTGTGTAATCTCTAAGTATAACTTCATATTTCTCTAGTTCTCTTTTTAGATGTACCAGATTTTGTCTCATGCATGTTGAAGCTCTGTTGTTAGGTATATACACATTTAGTGTCATCATGTAACATCTTACAGATTTCCCTATGGCTTACTATACATTGTTATTTTAACTCTGAATTCAAATAGTGTCATACTACTTCACTTATAGAAGAAGAACCTTACAAGAATATATTTTTGATCCTTCCCTTACATATTTTGTGTTACTATTTTCTCATGGTTTCCTACTACATATAGTATAAACATATAATACATTGTTCTGTTTTCTCTTTTTTCTTTTTTCCTTTCCTTTCTTCCTTTTTTTTCATTTTTCTTTCTTTGTTTTCTGTTTTTGTTTTTTTTCTGCTATAAACAGTAAGATTTTAAAGCAATTTAAAGAGAAAAAATGAATTTTATTTTACCTCCATATTTTCCATTTTTTTTTTTTTTGTGTCTTTTTTCTTTCTCCATGTCCGGCAATGGATCGCAACCCTCAGTGTTGCCCCCGCACCGGACCGAGTACCGGCAACAGGATCGCACCCCTTGGTGCTGCTCCCGCGCCTCGCTCAGCCAGTGAGCGGGAACCGGTCTGTATGTGGGATCCGAACCCTCGGGCGGGAGCGCCGCCGCGCTTCCCAAGCGGCGCACCTATCCAGTGCGCCACCAGGCCGGCCCCATATTTTCCATTTTTAATATTCTTGGTTTGTGCTGATCCACATTTCACTTCTGACTGATGTGATATCCCTTCTGTCTGGAGAATTTTTTTCAACATTTTTTGTGAAGTAGTTCTGAGATAGGAGATGCTCAGTTTCCATGGGTATGGGTGACAGGACATGCTTATGAGTTTCAAGCCATCCCAAGATTTCAGGCCCCTCATCCAGGCTCTCCTCTAGAGGAGAGTTACTATTGCTTGTCACACCTATTTCTGGCACCAACATGGGGAGATTGAAAACACACAGAGAAGAGTTATGCGAATCCAGCAGCTGAGCGTGCTCAGCAAAAGGAATTTATACTGGTTTAGATGACCTCAATGACTAAGCATGCTCAGTGGAAGAGAGTCTGTCCTTTGAATGACCTTCCATACAGGTGCCAAAGAGCACAGAATATTCTTAAATATGTCTGGTGCCTGCGATAGGATTTGACCAATGAACATGCTCCAAAAAGAGACCAACTGAGCATGTGCAAGACTATGTACATAAGGAATATCCTGGTTAGTTGAATATTCATTGGATAGCATGAATATGTATTAGACAGTGAACTATAAAATCTGAATCCCAGCAGAAAGTGGAGTTGTTCGTTTTCCTAGGGTCAACTGACACCTCACTGGCTGAGGTGTGTATGTTTACTTTTGTGTTAAACTTACTTTTAGCAGGTGGCTTCTCACTCTCTTGGGCCAGCCTGTACTCTATACTAAACTTTAGGTGTACATTTTTTACGTTTGTGTAAAACTTGTCGTGGGTCCTGCTCAGTCTCTTTGTAAGATCTGTATCTCTTGTCTGTTATGTTAAACCCGTTCTGACTTTCTACTGTGACTCTGCTCTTGAATTCTTTCCAGTGGTTGAGTCAGGAACCTGGTAAGAGGATGGGGTGGGTTGAGGCCAGCTATCACTCCTGACCCCCTGAGACCCTACCTCTGACATCAGTTCTAGGAATGAATTCCCTCACTTCTGTGTTTGTCTTCGAAAGTCATTATTTACCCTTCAGTTCTAATGATATCCTCATCATGTGTAGAATTCTGCATCAGTAGCTCTGTTTTTATTTGTTTTTATCCCTGACTAAGTGGTATTTCTTTGCTGTCCTCAGGTGAGGGGTTTTTGTTGCTCTTCCCCTGAAGACTAAGTGTTTTGTTCTGTAGGGGAGATAGAGTAGCTGAGTGAGGGTGGAGCATCAGCAGTGCCTGTGGTTTTCCTCTCCATCGACAGCACCATGAGAAAAAACGTTTTCAGGATTGTTTCCCATCTTCCCTGTGAGGTGCTGCTGTGGTTGGTGTAGAAGAAAACCCTGCAAGAACACATGGACCCCCTTTATCATCAATGCCCAGGAGCTCCATACTTTTAAGTGAGCCCACCATAGCCTTTAGCAATTCAATCAGAAATTTTAGCTTTATTATTGGGCAGGTGGCTGGCTTCATGAGTTTGTGACCTGTGTAGTCCCCAGAGCCCCATGTTTTAAATAACCCAAACTAAATTTAATTATATGCAGTTGCCATCTTGAAATCCTTAAACACTTGTAAACAAGAGGCTCTGAACTTTCTTTTTGCCCTGTGCACAATTTATTTAGTTCTATCTGTCTCACATCAAGTGGTTGAGCCCTTTTGGTCTTCTCACTCCCCAGTTTTCAGATTAATTGGTTGTCTTGCGCTGTCAATTCTCTGATGGCTTAAGAAAAAATGCTAATTCCAGGTTGTCCAGCTTTTTTTTTTTCTTTTTATATGGGTGACAGCAACACTCTTCCCAGTTCTCTACATTTCTGAGCTGAAATTGCAATTTCAAGTATTCTTTAGTCCCCTGTGGCACTTTGAATATTACTTTAGGTAGTTTTTATTCTTTTTACTCCTCAGATATCTGTTAAACACATACTTAAAAATATTTTGATAAAATAACACATATTTTATTGAAACACCAAAACTCTCATAAAATGGGTTAGCTTTCTGTGAAATAAAATAATCCTTACTGATCCTTTTTGTGAGTGTGTGTGCCATTTAAAAATATGACTCATTGCTCCAAGTACTTCTTTTGGTTTTTAAAAGGTAGAGTCCTTCATAGTCAGCTCAAGCTGTTATAACAAAATATCACAGACCAAGTGGCTCAAACAACAGACATTTATCTCACAGTTCTGGAGTTGGAAAGTCCAAGATCAAGGATCCAGCAGATTGGTCCTTGGTGAGGGCTCCCCTCCTGACTTTTAGATGCCCATCTTCACAGTGTGTGCTCAAATTATCTCTTCTGTGTGTTTGCATTGAGAGAAAGGTCTTATAACTACATTAATTCCATTATGAGGACCCCACTCTTCCGACCTCATCTAAACCTAGTTACATCCCCAAGGCCCCATCCACTAATAACACTAATACCACCACATATGGTATATTAGGGTTTTCAACATACAAATTTTGTGAAGATACAAATATTCAGTCCATAACAGAGGCATTCTTGTATATGATTATACACATTTAAGTGGTGTAATTATTTATGCTAACTCCTTTCATTCTTAGCAGTGTCTAAATTTGCATGACAAATTATACAGTCACCTTTACTGATGACAGATCAAAATTAAACTTTCTTCAGATATTTCTAAAGTGACTCTTCTTCTTTTACTTCTGTTAGGAGGTTAAAGGTGCACACACAATGATACTCTGTCTCTAAGCACTTTCAGAAAAAATATATTGCTGGCATGAACTCATATGTGAACTTCAGTTCTGTTTCGACTAAACAACCCTTGAATTCCTTGATGCTCTTCCATCTGGCTACACCGCTGAGTTAGCTCATGAAATAGTCCCATCACTTCTGCCTTCCTGGGTGTGTCTTGCCTGCATGCAAACACAAGCATCACCGTGGACAGAGCAGACTTGAATTCCCGTGATTGGTGTTAGTCACCTTTTCTCTGTTCTTGGTATTTTATGTTTAGTTGCCCTTAGAGCAGAGACTGGAAATAGGAATGAAAAAATAACAAAGAGGTCAACTTTCCACTCTTATTTTGGAGGTTAGATCCTCTTTAGTTAGAACTGATATCCTTGGAGAAAAATGATGAGTAAACGAATTGAAGGTCTTGCTATCAGAAAAGAACAAAGTTATCAGTAGAAGGAGAAAATAATAAGTAAAATAGCTCATGCTTCAAAAGCAAAACGTTGGAATTGAAACACTAGACTCTGAAGCACAGAGTCACAAGAGTGGTTAATGAAGTACTCAGCCCTGCGCAACAGGCTTCTATTTCCAGCTTTATTACTTGTGTGGTCTTTGGAAAATTACGGATGATCTTTGTTGCTCAGGTTTGCTATTTTAAAATGGGGATGGAAATGACAGAATTCACCTCATAGGGTTTATGTAAGTTAATGTATGTAGTGCACTGGGAACACATGCTAGCTGACTATATGTGCTAAAACACTAACAATCCTCAGGCTATGTCCATTACTGACTTAAGAAAAGTGAAGATATGTATTAATAACTTAGAAAATATTAAGTATTTTGACACCATAGATTTTTTTTTTAGGTATCCCAAATTATCAATCCAATATAGGTCATGTCACTTCTCCAAGTATGTTCTGAACCAATGAGAAATATGTCAAAGTATGAACAAATGAGCAGTATAATTTCACCTTGATTAAGTGAGAGAGTTGACATTGGAGGTTATAGCGTCTATGTTTGGGAAAAATAATTTTTGAAAACTAAAATTTAGAATCAGGCTGACAATCCACATCATCACCAGTAGTATCAGGCAGGAGCATTACCGCTAAGCACTGCATAAATGGACCATCGAAAGTACAAGGTATCTGCAATTCCATTCCCAAAAGCCTGAAGGAGAAAAGCCAAGCAATGCATGCTCAGTTTGGGCGCCCCAGTTTCTCCACCAAAATAATGTACCCTACTTCCTATAGAAGGGGTAACTGCTGTGTTATGTGAGGCGTTAGGGTAGAGGGAGTGAGACGGGGGAAGGGATTCTGAGAAATCAAGAGGAAGTTAAATTCTATTAGGAATCTTGGCACAAGCAGCAGAACATCCGGAGTGAGGATATTTTCCCCTAGGGCAGTGGTATATATTAACATCATTTACTATTGGAAAGGCCTTGAGCAAGATAGGCAACTTTGAAAAACAGGAGAGATATAGTAGTTAAAAAAAAGATCATTATTAAATGAATAAAAATGTGGTATACATACGTGTGTGTGTAACACTCATGCATACACACACAATGGAATACTATTCAGCCTTTAAAAAGAAGGAAATACTGTAGTTTGAGAAAACATGGATGGACCCAGGGACATTATGTTAAGCGAAATAAGCCTGGCACAGGGAGGCAAATACTGCATGATCTCATTTATATCTGGAATCTGAAAATGTTGAATTCAGAGAAGCAGAGAATAGACGGGGTTTGCCTGGGGATAGAGGAAATTGGGAGATGTTGGTCAAAGGACACAAACTTCCAGTGATGCAAGATTAAAANAAAGGCCTTGAGCAAGATAGGCAACTTTGAAAAACAGGAGAGATATAGTAGTTAAAAAAAAAGATCATTATTAAATGAATAAAAATGTGGTATACATACGTGTGTGTGTGTAACACTCATGCATACACACACAATGGAATACTATTCAGCCTTTAAAAAGAAGGAAATACTTAGTTTGAGAAAACATGGATGGACCCAGGGACATTATGTTAAGCGAAATAAGCCTGGCACAGGGAGGTAAATACTGCATGATCTCATTTATATCTGGAATCTGAAAATGTTGAATTCAGAGAAGCAGAGAATAGACAGGGTTTGCCTGGGCATAGAGGAAATTGGGAGATGTTGGTCAAAGGACACAAACTTCCAGTGATGCAAGATTAAAAAGTTCTGGAAATCTTATGTACAGCATTGTGACTGTTGTTAGCAAGGCTGTACTGTATATTTTAAATTAGTAATTTGATTTTTTTAAAAAGTACATATTAAGTATTCTCACCACACACACAAAAGAAGAAAATGGTAACTATGTGAATATGTTAATCAGCCTGTGTGGTGATCATTTTACAATCTATACATATCAAAACATCAAGCTGCAAACCTTAAGTGTACACAACTTTTGCTAATTATACCTAGATAAAACTGCTAAGAAAAAAGAAACGATGAGATTTAAAAAAAAAAAAAAATAGATTACCCCAAAATGTTCTCTTGGACATCTGTGGAGATGGAAACATTTGCTACAAATCTCAAGTCATTCTGCTACTTAGTCTCTATCTATAAACTATGAAATTTTTCTTCCTAGATTGCAGACATGAAACTAATTGGCTAAGTCACTCTTCTTTCTTAAAGTGTTGCTCAGGAGTAAAGTCTCTTGGTAACCCATAAATCATTTCCCTTTCTTCTATGTGGAGAAGTGACTTAAAGTTATGCAACTTTCTGAGAATTCATTTCCATGTGCTTTATGTGTCGCATTTATACACGCGCTAAAAAGAAAAATAAAAACTAACTCCATAAAATATATAGTGAAAATCATGCAAAAAAGAGACCCCTATCAGTTAAGCTCTTCTTCACGCGGGCAGTTTCTGGAAATTCATCATACTCTTCTGCTTATTGCTGACCTTCCACTACTTCTAAGATTTGTCAATAATTGATTGTGAAAATACTCTCATTTTACCCTACAATTGGCATGGCGTCAATCCCATAAATGCTTGTTTTTACTCACTCAGCCCTGGCCTTTATTCTATTAATTACTGCTACTTGCATTTGCTTGATTTAATACTCCTGGAATGCTACCATCCAATACTTATTCTGAGACAATCTACGTTTACTTGTCACAACACTCAGGACAATGGGAGTTGGTGGATATAAAAGGATAGATGGTAATATACTGTTATAATTCAAGACTCTGATGGGTGGCACCAGGCCATATCAAGAGAGGAGTATATTCAATTTAATTTTAAAATGTTGTGAAAGTCTGTGTGTTAGGCGTATGTGTATTCTAGATACGAAATATTACCAAAGATGAAATGTGACTTCTAAAAGTTTGTATATGTTTCAAAACGGCTTTGAGACTAACTTATCTGTCTGTTTTAGCGAGCTTGTATGTTTTGATTGAATGTAATATTATTGTGTTATGAATTTGTTTAAATAAAGATCCAGACCCATCTAATGAGTATTTTGAATTAAGAAGGGATTTGTACCAACTTTTCCCATTAATGCACATCATAGCACAGCACGTGCATTTTCCTCAACAGCATAATTGTGGCTGAAATCAAATCAGATGTTCATAACTCTTCTTTCAGCTGCTCTGAACCTCCAAATCTGTCTTTTACTCAGGAAGAATTGTAAACCATTATTTTATTAAAAGACAAAATAGCACCTTTAATTCGAGAGATTTCTATGAAGCTATGTGATATCATAAGGATGTCAAGTTTAAATGAACACCAAAAAAGACCAGAACTACTTAAAAGAAAAGGTGAAACTATGAGGATGTTAAATGAAAATAAAGTAGATTTGTATGATCTCAGAGGAATGTGTAAAGTGATGAACTCAAAATACAGTGGCTCAAGAAAGCCACTCTAAGAGTCTGTGTCTTCCACAGGAAATCGACCTTCACCCGGTTGGTGGTGACCTCCGTCACTACCCATAGTTGACACTCATCTCTGGGTTCAAGGTTTCTGCTTCAGCTATATGCATTCCCCACAAACAGAAAGTGGAAAACCTAAGTTCAAGGTAATATTTCTGCACATATCACAATGGACAAGAAGAATGATAAGTCCAGGTATAACTTCAAAGGAGTCTAGATAGTAGTTTCTGACTGAGCAGCAAAGTGCTCCCTAAAATCTGGGTACCATACAGGAGAAAATGGATGCTGGGGCATCAATTAGCAGTGAGGGCCACAGTTTTCATCAGTGTGACCACATGTTGGATGTGAATGTAATTACTGCAGAAATGGCGCTAAAATGTCAAGTTCATAGGGTTACTGTGAAAGTTCAACAAAAATGAACATGTTTAAAGCTTAGCAGAGTGGAATAATTTGATTTAGTTATATTTACTATTATTTTCTTTTCATTAATTTTATAATCAGTGTGACCACATGTTGGATGTGAATGTAATTACTGCAGAAATGGCGCTAAAATGTCAATTTCATAGGGTTACTGTGAAAGTTCAACAAAAATGAACATGTTTAAAGCTTAGCAGAGTGGAATAATTTGATTTAGTTATATTTACTATTATTTTTTTCATTAATTTTATGAAATAAAAATAAATTAATAATAATATGACATTAAGCCTTTTTGATTTTACTTCATTAAGCCTTTTAATAATTATTATTTTATTTAAATAATTGTTTTATTATATTATTTAATAAAGGCCTATACAATCTTATTTTTAAAACAATTTTAATATTAATTATTTTAATAATTGTGTTAATGTTAACTAGTTATCAAATAATATAGTAAAATATTTTGTTAATAAAAGGAGACTTTTGATCAATAAACTGATTTGTTTTCATACATGCTGAGTTCACTAGGACTAACCAATGATCAATTTGTGTAGTTTCCTCATTTGTGGCAACTGAAGCATAATCCACCTCACATGCCTCCCCATGCAACTCTGGTGTGCCTGATATGCACTGTGCAGGCTGATTGTCAGCTAGTGCTTTGTATTACAGTAGACCGCAGAAGCCTTATAAGTCACCATTAAATCGGGTCCTAAATCTCTATTTCCTTGAAGTGCTTGACAGATACAGAAAGTACACTTTATATAAATAGTTTCACAACTGATATTCAATGTTTTGTTTTTATGGAAAAAAATACTGTTCATAGGTTACAGGTACAAAATATAAAGATTCAACACTTATGAAATGCTAAATAAGATGAGAAATTGTTGTTAAAATAATAAATTTACAATCAGCAACATGGAGTTTCATGCTTCTGTTAAAATAATTAACTGGGGGTTCCAGTCAAGATGGCGGAATAGATGGTCGCCAGCGTCACTCTCTCCCACAAATCAACACATTTACAACTATAAAAATGTAATGTCAGCCAAGCTGGGGCCACTGGAGCTCAGGAAAAGAGGAGGAGAGACTTATGAAGTCAGGAGAAACCACAATGAGAGAAAGTAAAACCTGCTCTCTGCGTTTTGGGCTGCAGCTCATGCGCATGGAGCAGGAGCTGGCAGGCAAAAGCCACAGCTGTGCCTTTTAGATGGAGTTACTTGGAGGTGTAAGGGGAGAAGAGGATTTGGTGGCCCTCAGGACAGAAGAGCCACTAACAGGGTTCCTGTGGACCCACATAGGAGTGAGGAGCCAGAACAGCTGAAAAAGGGGAGCCAGTCAGAGGCCAGTGAGTCAACACAAGGGACTGGTGCAGGGCCTGTCCCATGGGAATTGTTTAGAGCACAAGCATTGGAGAAAACACTGGGACACAGCAAGGACAGCCACCCACCCTCCAACAGTGCAGGACCACTCAGAGGAGACTGATCAGGAATGCAGGATTGCGTGGGGTGCAGTTTGATGAAAAAACGCAGGCCCAGATCAGAGATTCTATACAACACAGATCCACTGGGTCTCTGGAGAGCCAGAAGTACCTATAAGGTCAACCATTAAACCCTGAGCTACACAAAAAGCCTTCCCTAGGGAAACAGCAGCAAAGCAGCAATTTACCTCAATAACACAGCTCAAGTACTGGTATAAGGTCAACCATTAAACCCTGAGCTACACAAAAAGCCTTCCCTAGGAAAACAGCAGCAAAGCAGCAATTTACCTCAATAACACAGCTCAAGTACTGGCTCCCACAGGAAGTTCCACCATATTAGAAGTAAGCAAAGGACAAAAAATTAGTTCCAGCCCAGTCATACCACCAATGCCTTGGGTCCCACCAGGGGACATAAGGCATGGAGCCAGAGGCAGGACCCCCTCCCACAACCACCCACATGGCCACCACCTCGGGGCCCTGCCCAGGGGCAAAAGGCATGAAGACAGGGACCAGACACCCCCCCTAACAACCAGGCTCACTGCACCAGTGCCTTGGGGCCATCCCAGGGACCAAGGGCATGGAAAAGGGGACTGAATCCCCCTCCCACAACCAGGCACACTGTACCAGCACCTCGGGACCCACTTGGGGACCCGGGGAATGGAGTCAGAGATTGGACACTCTCCACAACCAGGCACACTGCCAGCCCCAAGGAGCAGGCCAAAAACACTCTTCCATGTGGGTGGCCCACCATAGCTACGATGATAACCATGGCTGCCATGAAGGCAACTAGATGCCACAACCACCACACAGATGGTCCACCAGCCACCAGAGTGTGTTGACACAAGGAGAATCACAAGCAGAGATAAAGAAAGTAGGAGGATGTCTCTCTCCACAGAGCCCATTTCAGAGTGATGGAAGAGGCACATCTGCTCTATGATAGTTTTAGGGGACCTGATCACACCTCTCAGCATTGGACAGATCACTGGGCAGCAAATCAACAGAGTAACCATTATTCTTTCATAGGGAGAGAAGAAACCTACGGTGATTAGAGGGCGGAGGAGAGAGGTAAAGGGGGTTCAGGAGAGATTCGACAAGGGTCATAAAGAATAATTACAATTTGTAACAATATATGCTAGTAATATTGATTTGATCAGCATACATCAAGGTTGAACCTCAAAAATATATATAATCAATTCCGATTCAATAAAAATTTTAAAAAATAATAAGAATAATAAGAATAATTAACTGGGAGACCATTAGACCAAGGTGGCTTCAGCACCCTGATTTCCTAGTAAGCAAACCAAAACCTTACTCAGGGCAAATGATAAATAAAGAGAAACTTAAATTTAACTAATCAGAAATTACCAACTAACCTTTATCTCAGGACATTCCATTGATCCAAATGAAGCTACTGCTCTATTTAACCAATCCGATATCTTTGCTTTGCTTCTGTGTTCACCTTATAAAAGCCTTCCCTTTGCACCTCTTCAGTGGAACCAGGAATCGCCTGCAGTCTAGAACAGCCCAATTCATTCGCTGAGATTTGCTCAAATAAACTCTTCAGTATTTTAATGTGCCTCAGGTTATCTTCTAACACCTCTCTTTATTCTAAAGGTAGACACGTTTGTTAATCATCTCTGTTTAGAAGGCACCCCTAAGCTTCATTCTATGTAAAGATTGATTCTCAAAAAAATAGTGGAGAGGATGCTCACCAGCAATTTTGATATGTTGGGAGAAGCAAAGGAGAGTACAGGCTGGATGGGGAGGTTTATCCAATCAATGAAGAAAACTGACACTTCCAAAGTTTAAAGTAATATTTAATGTAATTGAAAAGTTACATAATATGCTCTTTAAAAATAATTTAGATGGGATAATTGTGTAGGGGACACGAAGTCCAATCGCAATTTCTGGTAATGTGCATGCTGCCAGTATGGATCTGGCCTTCATATATAGGGCGCAAGGGTGGACAATCAGCTTTGTATCTCATGAATATTCATCACCAATAAAAAATTTAGATGTGAATGAGTACTATTATACTATTACTAAAGCTAGGAATGTGGCAAGTTATCCATGATGCAAGAGCTATTCACTTTTCAAGAAGTCTGAGGTATATTAAGAGTCGAGATGGATCTAGACGGATTTTAATATAGCTCAGTCATTTTTGAAAAAATTAGTATTCTCTCCTGTGTACCAAATAAGCATATCATGTGCACACAGGATTATAAAAAGCCAAGCAATTAAGTAAGTGGAGTGTAAGGCTGGACAGGTTATTCTTAGAGAGTATGGAACATTTTGCATAAATACAAAGTTTCCCGATTCACTAGTATCTCAAGTCAATAGGTGCTCACAAACTATTT
>NW_007735596.1:97478-98464 GCF_000696425.1 Galeopterus variegatus
ATAAATACAAAGTTTCCCGATTCACTAGTATCTCAAGTCAATAGGTGCTCACAAACTATTTAGAGTTTTCAAAAATAGGGACAGTACTTAAGGCAGAACAATGAATTAAAACCACCCTTCACAATAACCCTATCTTTTTAAAGACAAAGATATTAAAAATAAATGTGTAAACAAGCATGTGGAAAATGTAGGGAGACTCGAATTCCTATGTCAGAATATAATCGATTTTCTTTTTTTTCCCTGATATTAATTCCAAAACTAAGGAATTGAACCCTAGATAAATAAGCCATAGGAAAATTAAACAGTGGGAATGATGGGTAGGAAGAAAGGATTATTTTGACCTTTCCATTTTTAATTGCATTCTGGTAGTATAAATCTACAAATAAGATATTCAAATACAATTTCCCAATAAAAACTATTACACTTCTAAAAACTTTTGGGGTTAGTATGCAAAATGTAAATTTTTATTTTTATTTTTTTTTTCCTTTTTGTCTTTTTTACTGACCGGCAACGGGATTGCAACCCTCGGTGTTNGTGCCACCGGGCCGGCCCTAAATTTTTAGTTTAATTGTATGTTAAGACTGTTTCAATTTGGGTATTTTATATTATATTTTGAAAATTGCAAATATTAAAATACTTATGTAAATTTGGAAAATAACAAATACTGATTACCTATATTTAATGTCTCCAGAAGGATGTATATTTAATAAATCTGATGGTACCTACACTGTCATCTGATTTAATAAAACTTGTGAGGACTTTTGAAATTTACATGCTTTCACCGATATTTTAGTTTAATAAAGAATATAAATTTGTATGCTAGAATTACACACACACATACACACATATACTCAATATTCTAAGTATGGATTATTGAAGGGTATTGGATGAGATTAGGACAAATCATTTGAAAGCTGTAAACAATTTATATATTCATATTTTGCAGGTTTCATCGTAGCTAGAGATCCTAGTGAAAAGAAAAAAAA
>NW_007735596.1:99816-101374 GCF_000696425.1 Galeopterus variegatus
GTAGGGGGTAGAGAAAGTCTGCCAGTGTTTACAACTGCAAGAAGAAGGATAACGGAAGCTCGTATGCCAGGAGGACGACTGTCTGAAAAGTCAACAATTTTAGAGCTATGTATAGATGTTTGCCTCAGAATTCATAGGCACATATCAATTTTAATCATTTCCTGTAATAAGAACTCTGTATTGGTGAGTATAATAAATGAATATTAAAAGGCTCCAAATTGTGGAAACGACATAAAATTCTGTTACAGAAAGCACATGATGGAAACCTTTCTATGTTTCTGTTATGGTGGCATCTCAGCCTTTCTGTACTGTTCAGGTGGTAACTGGGGCTTAGGGGACTGATGAGCTACCTGTGTCATCGACTATACATCTATCATTTTCCCTCCCCTGTTGTGAAATGTAAGAAGAACTAGTATTTTCTTTTTTCTATATGACCTCAGCAGTGATTTTTCATCTGTATTTCTTCCTTCTTACCACAGTGTAATTTCTCAATATATAAAAAATGAATTATCTGCATTAAATTTAATTGACTTAATTTATCAGATAAAAAAATCCCTCAGCAAATTGTGAGGTACTGAACTCCCTCCCATTCTGGATTTCAGAACCCTCCTTTATTTGTTCTCTTGGGTGTAACAAGAAAATGGACTGTTAAGTGGATTTCACACTATCTGCCTAAAGAGGGAAATTCTCAGGTAATTTATGTGCCTTAGAGAGTAGTCAGTATTCTACATGCTGTAAGTTTGAGTCATGATTAAAGCTGGCAGGGGATTGATGTCACTAATGACCGGTTAATTATTGGCATCAAACGGTCCTTAAAGGAGATGGGGGGTATGTGATATCATTAGGCTGAAATGTAATTCCCAAACTTTATTCCTGTTAAATTGGTCTAGTCTTTTTTCCTATCCTTCGGTATATGTGTTTTTAATTACCACACTGCATATATTTCAGGACACTGAATAATGCTGAAAAATGCAATAAAACCTACATTGCTGTGGAAAGTGGAGGGACTAAAAATTGTGCTTATATATTTTTGACAATTACATTGGATTTACTTTAAAACTAGAATAACTGACTATTGCTTCTAAATTTAGTAATGTTATAGGATAGATGACAATGAGCTTAAAAGTATTTCCTATCTCAAATTTCATCTACAAATGGGTAGAATTTACATGCAGAAAGAAAGAGAGGAAGAATGCTCGTGATTTGAATATAATATTCCAGAGTTCAGACATTTCCTATATAAAATGATGTCGCTAAAAAGCACGACATTATGCTTGCTCTAAGTAGCCTTAAATACCAATACAGTCCTCTGTTTTTTGAAGGATAATTAATTTGTAGTATTGACTTTACTAAGTAAATTTTTTTCAGAAGGTTTATCAAAAATATAATAGCACATAATTAAAGAGTGGCACAAATAAAGACAGGAAATATAGGTTTGTCTGTGTTATTCCTCCAATTTTAATGTTAAGGGAAGACCTCAAAACAGTACCCTAACTTACTGAGAGTTACATGAGCCTCAGGAAATATTAACATTTCTACAAACTTTCCTGAAAGTTTG
>NW_007735596.1:101558-109344 GCF_000696425.1 Galeopterus variegatus
GTGTTATTCCTCCAATTTTAATGTTAAGGGAAGACCTCAAAACAGTACCCTAACTTACTGAGAGTTACATGAGCCTCAGGAAATATTAACATTTCTACAAACTTTCCTGAAAGTTTGCTTCTTAGAGAATGCTGATACACTCTTCTACAAACTCAGTAGTGAAAAGCATTCTACTAAATGAGGGAATGAACTAAACTGTATCCTTAAATATATTTGGTAGATATTTGCTTTAGCTGGTGATAGAGCTTGGATGAGTTGTTCCCTCCCAAACTCATGTGGAAACTTGATCTCCATTGCGGCAGTGTTGGAAACTGAGTCATGGGGTAGATCCCTCATGAATGGATTAATGCTCTCCCTGGGGGTGGGGGGATTAATGAGTGAGATCTAGCTCTATTAATTCACGCGAGAGCTTGTTGTTTATAGGACCCTGGCACCTCCTCTCTCTCTCTTGCTTCCTCTCACCATGTGATCTGCTTGTACCCGCCGGCTGCCTGCCACTTTCCACCATGAGTAGAAGCAGCCTGAGGCCTGTGCCAGATGCAGCTGCCCCAGAATCATAAGCCAAATAAACCTGTTTTCCTTATAATTTACCCAGTCTCAGGTATTTCTGTTATAGCAACACAAAATGGACTAATACAGCTGGTAAATGCTATTGATTTGTTTAAACTAATTCAAAATGTCTGTGGTCTTCATTCTCTTTGGTAAGCTCTTAGATTCCTTGGTGATAGAAATGAGTAGAGCTAGAGATACAAGTCAGTTTTTCCTGCAATAGAGACTGAAAATGTGCTTCCACAGTAGAATAACACCATGATAATTTATAGTCACACAATTAAAATAAAAAAAATAAATAATGCTCAAAATCATTGGACCGTTTCAAGTCCTCTGACATGCAGACACCAAGACATGATAAGATGTGCAAGAGATTTTTTGCTGTGAACATCTGGGAGAGAAAAAGAGGAAAAAAATAAAAGAACTGGAGAGGTGTTGGGAATGTCTTCAGACCACAATGCTGTTCTGGACCCTGTAAAGGAAGGCAGGGAAGGAGAGTTGGGTTGGCAAAGTCCACAGCTGCAGCAGCAGAGTTCTGAGTTTTAACCAAACCAGTGCAGTGTATTCAAGCCTTAATCACCCATGAGAGGACAGAAAGGAGCCAGACATGAAAGGAAAGAGACTACCTTAAAATTTCCACTACACTGCGTCATTAGCTGAGGTAGCCTGTTGGAAGCAGAGCCTTGCTAACATGATAGGCCCTACTATAATAGCAGCAGCATGTGGACACTTTGAGTACCCATGAATCAATGTCAATGCAGACTGGTTGTCCAATATTCTCTCAAAGGTTTAAATATTTTTCATTCCCCAGCATACGTTCACTGGAGTGAATGGTTGTAGGTCTCTTTGGATGAGCTTGGATAATCATCACAGAATACACATGCCATTGGGGGACAGTTCTCCAGTTGGCCTCAGACTAACCCAGTTCTTCCCCCTTTCTCACTTGCAGGTCTCAGGTAGAATGTGATGAGAATGCAACACCCTGGGATAAGGAAGAACTGGCCTGAACAGCCCAGGCTCTATTCCTGTCCCTCCTAGAACAGGATGTCCTACAACACTGTAGCCTGGTGAATTATGGTTCACCTGGGTATAAAACCCTGAGCAGGCTGCTTTCTGGAGTCCCTCAGCTGCGGTACAATTGAGTCAAGTTCATTCAACCCAGGCATCTTCCCTGGGCCTTGGGGGACCTGCTCACTGTGGGTCCTAGGCTTCTGTTGTCCCTTGCAGCCTGTCTATAAGTAATAACCCTGCTTCCTGTAACTTGTTGTGGAAAGGAAACAGGAGAGGAAGAGCCAGAAGTGACAGAGACAGTATGAAGTCTGAAAAGCCTAACATACAAATGTTCTTTCTCTGCCCCTTTAAAGAAAATGTTTTCAACACCTGGTGTGAAGGATGAGTCTCTCACAGCCAATGAAGTATGCAAACAGGATGTCATCTTTGTTTAAATTAAATTAAATACATAATGAATTTAAAATTTTGAGGAATAGCAACATACCAAAACTCATGAAATACAGTTAAAGCAGTAATGGAAAGAAAACTATAGATGCAAATGCCTGTATTAAAAAAGAAAAAAGATCTCAAATCAATAACTTTTCTTCTACCTTGAGATACTGGAAAAAGATGACAAAACTAAAGCTAAAGCAAGCAAAGGGAAGAACAGAACAATAATTAAGTGGAAATTATAAAATAGAGAACATAAAAATATGGGAAAGAATGAGCAAAACCAAAAGTTGGTACTATCAAAAGAAGCACAAAATTCATATAACTTGGGCTAAACTGATGTAGGAAAAAGAAGAGGGAAGATTCAAGTCTGAAAATAAGGTACAAGACAGGAGACAATCTTTAAATAAATAAAAGATATATATGAGAATATTATTAACCACTCTATGCCAGCAACAAAAGTACTTAAATTAAATAGATTCTTAGGAAGAGACAAACTATTTAAAATTGACTTAGAGATATAGAAAATCTGAATGAACCTATAATAAAAGACTAATCCAGTTTTAACAAACGTTAACACAAACAAAAGCCCAGGCCTAAATGATTCTGCTGGTTGATTTTACCAAATATTTAAAGAATAAATATCACTTTACAAAACCTTCCAAAAAATAGAAAAGTGGGAACACTTCACAGCATAATTGGAGAAGTCACTCTTTCTGATTTCAAAACTTAATACAAAGCTATCATGATCAAGACAGAGCAGAAAAGCCATGAGGATAGACCTAAAAAAGAATGCAGTAGAATAGAGAGTACAAAAATAAATTCTCACTTTCAAGGTCAATCTGTTTCAATAAGGGTGCCTAGACAATTCAGTAAAGAAGAATAGTCTTTTCAACAGATAGCAGGTGTGGACAAGTGGCCAGTAAACACATGAAAATATATTGTCATTATTAACTACTGGGAAAACCACAATTAAGATTCACTTTATATCCATGAGGATGCCTTTAATAACAAAGACTGGCACAGACGTGCAGAAATTAGGACCTTTGCACATTGCTGGTAGGAATTTAAATGGGTGGCTTCTTTGAAAGTATTTTGGCCATTCCTTAAAACATTAAAAACAGAATTACTATTTACCCAGCAATTTCACTCTCTCTCTCTCTCTCTCTCTCTCTCTCTCTCTATATATATATATCTTCAATAATATATATTAACTTATATAGTCAACCTATATAAGTAAGGGAATATATATATATATATATCTTCAATAATATATATTAACTTATATAGTCAACCTATATAAGTAAGGGATGTGCCAATATTAGACATTCATTTAGAACAGAAGAAATATATACTTCACAAAGTGCCAACTGTTCAGTTACCTTCCCTACAATCTGATTAATTTGCAGACTATATAATTTCCCCTGGACTTTGAATTCTTCTTTTACATAAATCTATACAATTTATTAGCTTTTCTACTGTCTCATTTTCTTTCTCTCTCTCTTTCTCTAAGAAATAATAATCGAAAATTTAATTAGCTATTTTACTGTCTAAATGTAACATAACACTTTTTGTGAAATGGAAAGGGAACCATATATGCATATGTGCACATGTACATACAGTATACACATACAAATAATACGTCAGTATTTAAATACATATATAAATACATTCACATGCATATATTTATGCACACATTAGATATATGCATATATATACATATATGTTTACATAATACATAAGTATAGGTATATATGCATATGGATAGATATATTGATTAATTATGTAAAAGATATGAACATGTATTGTGAAGAGTAATGAAACCAGTATAGATTAATACAGATGCTGGTATGTTTATTAATTATTATCTTCTACTGTCATTTTATCCTTGTTAGACGCTGTCTTTTGAATATTTAACTCAAAATTCTAGATTACTAAGAGCTGTTGAATCCCAAATATGTTGTAAAAATTATTAGTTTTGAGGTTTATTTGCTTAAATGAAAAAATACTTGAATATCCATTAAAATCATTAATGCAAATTTTTAGCACATAATTCGTTTAAGACATGGTGGCATAATTACAGGTACAGTTGTCTAACCATGAGAAGTCTACCTTTTTTTTTTTTAATGTTGGGTCCACATTTCTTTATTTTCTCCTCAAGTAAATGAAACACCTTTTAAAACA
This sequence comes from Galeopterus variegatus, assembly GCF_000696425.1. NCBI lineage: Eukaryota > Metazoa > Chordata > Mammalia > Dermoptera > Cynocephalidae > Galeopterus > Galeopterus variegatus. The sequence continues at coordinate 105,732 of NW_007735596.1, forward strand.
AATCGTAATATATTTATTTATTCTTTCTATGTAAAATTTGTGTCACAGAATAAATACTGTCTCCTCTAATGTCAAGACTGCTTATAATTCACATTTGAGTCTAGTCATATGAACACTATTTAAAAATTCTTTGACGATTTTTAAGCAGTGGTGTACTTAAATGCCATGTAGTAGTCATGCCAGTAGTCATGGCAATCATAGACCTCAAAGACTACGTGCATGGTAAGTCCAGCTGTTAGAACTTCATGGGCATCCCCATCAGTCAGTCTTTCCAGCCTGCCCCTGCTGGGTGAGAAGGACACATCAAAGATGGCCTCCAGTTGGGAGGAGATTGGAGCAGTGGCTGTATTCTTGCAGATATGGAGACCCAGCAACTTTGTTTTGAGACATAAGCCTAGCATTGATTATTTTTACTTTATGGTAATTGGAAAGATCCAAACCTAAACTACGTATAAGGAAAGCATAACAGAAATGGGAAATTTCTGTGAATGAAAAGGAAAAAGTTAATGGAACAATTCTAAATACTTTTCCTAGATTAAAAAAAAAATGTATTTAATAATTTTATGAATGTCTCTTAAAGTATGAGTATGCTTTTTTGTATAAAGAAAATTTCTAAGTGTTAATGAGATTAAATTTACATACAGTGAAACTCAGCCTTTCTGGGAGCGCAGCCTGATGAGGTGTAGCAAATGTAAAGGATAAACACCACAATCCAGAAAAACGTTTCTACAACTCAAAAAAACTCTTCTTGACCCTTTACAGTCGATACCCTACCCACAAGTCCTGGCAACTACTAATTTATTTTCCCTATGTGCACTTTTCCCTTTTCTAGGATGTCTTTTAAATAACATGGCTTTTTTTTTTTCACATAGCAAAATACTTTTGAGGTTCATCTGTGCTGTTTCATACCTCAGTCATTCATCCAATTTTATTGCTCAGTACAAATTCCTTTGTATGCATATGCCCAAATTTGATTATTCCTTCACAAATTGATGGATATCTGGATTATTTCTAGTTTGTGTCTATTATGAATTAAGTTGTTATAAACATTCACGTACAGATCTGGGTGAATTTATTTTACATTTCTCTTGAGTAAATATCTAAGAGTAGTCAACGTGCACCACTGCATTAGTATCAGCAATGTAGGAGAGATTCATTTGTTGGGCATATTTTTAAGCATTTGTATTGCCTTTGGGTTTAGTTTAGTTTAATTTTAGCCATTCTATTAGCCATGTAGTGACATCTCATAGAAATTTTAATATGGATTTTTCTGATGAATGCTGATGAAGAGCATCTTTCCATGTGCTTGTTTGCTCCAAAGATGTTCTTTGATAAAGCATCTGTTCAAATATTTTATTTTTTAGTTCTTCATATATTTTAGATACAAGTATTTTACTAGATATGTGTTTGCAAAGATTTTCTCTCAGTCTATGTTTCAACTTCTCTATTTTTTTCAATGTCCATCAAAAAGCAAAGGTTTTAATTCTAAGGAATTCCATTACACATTTTTTAGAGGTCCTGTTATTATATATAATTCATATGATCTTTGTCTATCTCAAGGTTACAAAGTTTTTCTCCTAAGTCTTATTTTATAATATTTATCATCTTTGGTTTTATTCTATGATTCATGTTAATTTTTTACATAATATTAAATATCAGATTGAGTTTTATTTATTTGCATAAGACTGTATATTTGTTATAGTACACTTTGCCGAAAATACTATCTTTTTTTTTTTTTTTTCCTTTTTGTCTTTTTTTGTGTCCGGCGACAGATCGCAACCCTCAGTGTCGCGCCCATACCGGACCGGGACTGGCAACGGGATCGCAACCCTCGGTGCTGTGCCCGCACCTTGCTCAGCCAGTGAGCGGGAACCGGTCTGTATGTGGGATCCGAACCCTCGGCGGGAGCGCCGCCGCACTCCCAAGCAGCGCACTGTAGCAGTGCGCCACCGGGCCGGCCCTGAAAATACTATCTTTAACATTGAATTACCTGTCTTGAAAACTAATTAATCATATTTACATGGGTCTAATTTAGTTATCTGTATTATTTTTTATTTATCTATTTATTTAAAATTTATCTCTTTATCATTGATCTGTCTTTATCCAAATTCTCCAGTATAGTGATTGGTGTAACTTCATTCTAGTCTTGAAATCAAGTAGCTCAATGTCATCTTTTTTTTTTTTTTAATTGTTTTGGTTTGGTTTGGTTTGGTTTGGTTATTTAGGCCACAACAATTGTAAAATCTGCTAGAAAATTTCGAAAAATACTCTTGATTAGGATGATAGTCAATATATGGGTCATTTTCAAGATAATTGATGTCTTAAGAATATAGAGGCTTCTTATTCATAAACAGGGTATATTTATTTATTAATTTAGGTCATCTTGAATTTATTTTACCATTTTTTTCAACTTTAAGAGCACAAGTAATTCATATAATTTGAAGATTTGTCTCTAAGTATTTCATACTTTTCTATGATTGTAAATAATATTCTTTGTAAATTTCAATTGCCAAACATTGAATGGCAATTGTCATTGTTAATGTATAGAAATGAGATTTGTTTAAATATGGATATTATATCCCGGAATGTTGCTAAGTATATAATGTATTAGTTATATTAACTTTGTTGTAGATTACTGGCTACTTTCCACCAAGATCAAAATGTCATCTAAACATAATATTAGTTTTTGTTTTGTCGTTGTTTTTATAATATGTATGCCTTTTTATTTTTCTTTTTTAAAATCCCCTTACTATGATTGACTGGCTATTTCTTCCAGTGTGGTGTTGATAGAAGTAGTGAGGGATATATCTTTGGCTTGCTATTTATTTTAGGAGGAAAATTTTCAAACTTTCAACATTAAATGTAATGTTAGTTGCAGGTACTTCTCTGTGAATGTGCTGTTCAGATTGAAAAAGTCCCCACTTTAGTTTGCTGATAATTTTTCTGTTTTTTTTTTTTTTTATTATGAATGGAACAAATGCTTTTAGGAAAAACAATTTATATCTGTATAAATGTGATAGCTTCTCCCCGAGTTGCCTTAATTGCTTTCCCTTACTCCTGTGCATTCTCCATGATTAATTTATGCCTTTTCTCTATTCTTAACATTTTCTCATTTATTTAACTATCAATGTTATTATTATTATTTTATTTTTATTTTTTGATAAAGATGGCCGGTAAGGGGATCTTAACCCTTGACTCGGTTTTGTCAGCACCACACTCTCCCAAGTGAGCCAACCGGCCATCCCTATATAGGGATCCAAACCTGTGGCCTTGGTGTTATCAGCACCACACTCTCCCAAGTGAGTCATGGGCCAGCCTTTCAATGTTATTAATTTTAAGCTCACTTTATTTTTTTTAGCCTCCTTTTTCTTTTTATCCTGTAATCTTAACAGCATATCTTTTTATCTCTCAATTTATTGAGTCCATGTTGTTCTAGAGCTTAAAAAACAATAGATAATCTCCTCTTCTTTCATTTGTTTGCAGGTGGTGTATTAAAATGTGTATAATTGTCTCAATTATTCTGATGGCCTAATTACAACTATCTATTCAGCAATGCATTAAAAATGTGTATCAAAAACAATAAGCAGATATTCAGAAGTATTTAGAAATTTGC
>NW_007735596.1:109484-111566 GCF_000696425.1 Galeopterus variegatus
TAAGATCACCTGTCCTTCCATTTTCATGCAATTTCTCTTAATGCTTTTATGTAAGTATATTTTTCTTGTCCATGTATTTTCCTATATTGTTTTTATATACACAAATATGTACAAAGTCAAAGAAAATACATTTTTAGTGTGACTTTGGCACACTAAGAACTTTATTTTCCTATTTAATGCTGCTTTTCCCTGTACCCAAAAAATTATATTGATATGAAGACAGTCTTTCTTAATGAATAGAAGATATTTGTAAAAGAACTGATGTACTATTCTTTTCTAAAGAGAGAACAATTTAATGTATCCTTCCAGTCTTTACTAACCTTTAAACACTACTAAATCTCCACCACAGTCAAGCTTAACAGATTTAATTTGTATAAAATACAAAGAAAACAATTTGGGAGACATTGGGGGCCACTTACTTTTATTTTCTAAATTAATTTTCTTCTAACCATAGTAGAATAAAGAGAAAAAGTGAAATGTACAATAAAAACAAAACTGATTTTCGAAAATATCTTCATAAAACCTTAAAGTTGCTCTCTGGAGTCCTTTTTAGGATTGCAAAGTATGGGTTTAAGTCAGGAACTTTCTTTTCAGTAATTTTAATTTTAAAAGTTCAGGCAACCACCAGCAGACAAATAAACAAGTAAGCCCACTGGGAAAGATTCATAATTACAATTGCTCAGAGTCTGAGCTATTTCTACACACTGGCACTCAGCTCCCTGGAGTATTTTTCACACCTGCTTACCCAAATAAATGCCCATTATATGTTATTTTCCCTGTGCCACTATTGCACTAAATCACCAGCATTTTTGTTTAGAAATGTCTTCTTTCTGATGGGACATTACTCTTAAACCTGACCCTCCATCAGCACAAGAAAGAGAGAGTCTAAGATATAAGTAATATTATAAGCCCTTTTCTAAGATTCTCACTGCTCTTATAGCAATTGTTTTTGTTTTAATTATGATCAATTTGAAAATCTCTTTATTTCATCTACTATTTCTCTCTGTTCTCTCTTCCCTTTTTCCCTTCTATAATTGCAAACTCCACCTCATGTATATTACACAAATATAGCTCAAGATTATTATGGTTATGCAAATTAAGAAACATTAAAATAGAGCTATTATCATCTCTTCAGTGTTTCATTCTGAAGCACCATGGCCACCTTTAAGGTTTTGATTAAAAAGTCACAGTCTCTAATACAATTCAATTTATTGGTTCTTCCAACTGATGCAGTTGCAGTCATGGTATACAGTACAAGATTTTAGTCATGCTCCACTGAAACAAAAATGTTAGTAGTTAAAACAGATATTTTCATCTTTATGTTTATAATCACATTTCAATACTATGATAAGTAATTATTTTTACCTCCACTATAGCACCACAATTGAGATAGGGAGAAAAGAAATGTTGCATCATAGGTTACTGTCCACAAATAATCAGTTATTGTGGCACTACATACCAGTGAAGAAAAGCATAAAATGAGGTTAAAAGTATAAATTTCAGGACAGTCTTTGGTGACTATAATAAGCAAATATCATTCACTCTATTATCAATGTATCAAAAATTTTGCCTAGTTTATTTATTTAAAATTTATATGTAAGTCTTTTCTGTCTACTTAATGGAGCTGGATTTTGAGAACCAGTCCCCTAGGGATAAGCCAACTGTTCAGACTGGGTTTATCATCCTAAATCAAAATGTCATGGTGAAGAAAAGTGAAAATCTATACCGTTTATTTTCTAGATAGAGAGGAAGTTAATAGAAAGGAGGCATAAAAGAGACAAGATATACTAATATAAAATTGCAGCTCTATTTACAATAGCCAAGAGTTGGAACCAACCTAAATGTCCACCAAAAGATGACTGGATAAGGAAACTGTGGTATATCTACTCAATGTAATACTACTCTGCCATAAAAAGGAATGAAATTCTGCCAATCACAGCAACATGGTGGAACTTAGAGAAAATCATGTTAAGTAAAGTAAGCCAGGCCCAGAAAGAGAAATACCACATGTCCTCACTCATAAGTGGAAACTAAAATAAATAAATAAATAATATAAACAAGTTAATTAGAAAAAAAAAAAAA
>NW_007735596.1:112610-134317 GCF_000696425.1 Galeopterus variegatus
TGTGTAAATTAATAAATTAAAATATTGATAATATTATTAAATACTTTAAATTTCAGCTTGACGAGGGTGGTACCTATTATTTTGGAAATATATATCTCCATCACTTTCATTAAGCATATTTTCTTTCATAAAAGATTGATGTGGAGAGAAAAACAGGAATAGTGGCTAATGATGATGAACACCTTTTCAGGTGTTTATTTTTCATTTGCATATCCTCTTTGGTGAAATTTCTCCTCATTTCTTTTCCTCACTTTCTAATTGAATTGTTTAGTTTTTTTTTTATTGTTGAATTTTGAGAGCTGTTTATATTTTCTATATACTAGTCCTTTATCAAATATGTGATTTCAAATGTTTTCTCCTAGTCTGTAGTTTGCACTTTCATCCTTTTTTATTTTTATTTCTATTGATTGTACATATTTATGGGGCACAGAGCTCTTAAGAGGGCCTTTGCTGAGCAAAAGTTTTTTTGTTTGGTTGTGTTTTATAATTTTAATTATGTCCATTATATTAATTATTTTTATTATGAATTGTGCTTTTGGTGTCAAGTCTATGAACTCTGCTTAACTCTAGATTCAAATATTTTCTCCTTTTTTTTTACTGTAAAGGTTTTACAGTTTTTATTTTATATATAAATCTATAGTCCATTTTTGTTAATTTTTATGAAAGGTGTGAATCAGATCAAAGCTCATGTTTTTGGGCTATGAATGTCTGTATTTTTTCTCCAATACCATTTGTTGAAAAAGCTACCTTTCTTCTGTTAAATTGCTTTTGCAACTTTGTCAAAAATCAATGTGGCATATTTTTGTGGTTCTATTACTGAGTTCTCTATTCTGCAGCATTGATCTACGTGTCTATACTCTCTGGAAATTCTTTTGATTACTCTGGCTATGTAATAAGTCTTGAAATTAGGTAGATCAATTCCTCCCACTTTACTTTTTTCCTCCAAAATTGTTTTAGCTATTCTACTTTCTTTACCAGTACATATAAATTTGGATATAATCTTGTCTATTGCTATAAAAAATCTTCCTGGGATAATTAGTTTTTTTTTTTTATTTAATATTTTTGTTTTAGAATAGTCCTAGGTTTACAGGAAAAAATGAAAAATAGTAAAAAATAGTACAGAGAGTTTCCATATACCCCACACCTGGTTATCCTTATGATTAACATCTTGCTGTAGTATGGTACCTTTGTCACAATTATGGAACCAATACTGACATATAATTATTGCCTAAGATCCATGCTAATGCAGATTTCTTTAGTTTTTTAGGGTTCCCCCAACGTGCTGTTTTCTGTTCCAAGATCCCATCCGGAATACCAGTATGGAGTTGTTATGTCTCCTTAGAACCTTCTTGCTGTGAGTTTTTCAGATTTTGCTTGTATTTGATGAACAGTTTTGAGACGGGCTGGTGACCAGTTCTGTAGCATGCCTCTCACTTTGGATTTGGTGATTTTCTCAGGATTAGACTGTCAATATGGGTTTTGAGGAGAAAGACCACAGCGGTAAAGTGCCTTTTTCGTCCCTTCATAGCAAGAGCACATACTATCGACCCGAGTTATCTCTGCTGCTGTCCCCCCTTCAGCTAGCTGAGGCACAGGTTGCCAGTGTCGCTATGATACAGTTGCTCTTTCTTGTTCGCTCCCTGCGCTGTTCTGTTTCAAGTCACTATGCACAGCTGAAGAAGTAGGCAGTTATGCTTCACCTCCTTGAGGCTGGAGTATCTACTCAAATTATGTGGAATTTTTCTGTGCAGGAAATTCATTTCTAACTCATTTATTTACTTACTTACTTATTTATTGGAATTTTTCTGTGCAGGAAATTCATTTCTAACTCATTTATTTACTTACTTATTTATTTATTGACTCATTTGGTTATGTCAGTTGAATTCATAAATATTTGTCTACTTTGGGTTATATTCAAAATGACTTTGCTTTTTTTGTTTCTCAAATTGGTTCAGCTTTGGACTTTGGGAGCCTTTTCACTTGGGTCCTACGTCTTTTTGACATATCACTATCATGTGCTTGTTTGATTTGATTTGAACATTTCCTTACATTCTGCCACCTTGAGATGCTCCAGGCTAATTTGCTATCCTCCTGTAATCAGTCATTTCTCCAAGGAGTCTGGAGTCTAGTTCCTTTTATCGAATAATGTTATTATAAATTGATTAGTGTTTTTAATTAGAAAAACACCACAGATCTTTTCATTTCAAAGGCAGCACGGTAGTTATTACTCAATGGGCCTCAGCAGTTAGACAAGGGGCAAGAATAAATATTATAGTAGAAAAGGTGTATTAGAAGAATGCATTATACTTATTGAAATTAAGTACCGTGCTTCTTTTATTCTGAGACTTTAAGCTATTGATTTTAGGTACTTCCAAGGAAGTGGGTCAGTCTTTGTATTTGTCAGGCCTTAAAAACCAACGCCTCCTTAAGTGACATTACAAGCGGCGCCATTATGGGCCCACAAGGGCGTATTAACGTGGCAGCCTAAGATGGCGCCGGGAGGAAGTAGGGTGGGGGTGTCTGCGGGAACCTTGCTTAAGCCCTTATTGGCCAAATACGTGCTTCTGCGCTCGTGAAAGGCATTGAGACAGGATACATGCCTTTGACCTTTAAGCTGAATGTTAAAACCTCCCCTCCTTATCTGCCTATAAAAGCCAGTGCTTGTGTGGTAATAAATGGAGCTGCCTCGACAGAACCCCCCGTCTGAGTGTCCTTTAATTGGGCTGTTTGGGGGGCCGGAGGTGTGCTCACCTCTCTTCACGGCTCTCTTTCCCCTTCTCCTTCCAAAGGGGACAGGAGAGAAAGAGGAATTCCGGGCCGTTCACTCGCTCACCAGAAGGAACGAGGCTAGGGCTGTTTGGGTCAGCAGGCGGTGGACCCGACATGTATTGTTCATAAAAAATGTTAAGCTTTCTGTCTCACCTTGACAAATTTGATTTCCACAATTTACAGAGTGTGAGAAAACCATAAAACCAATCCTGAAGCGGATCTTTATTACTGACTTCCTTTTTTTTTTCAGTCTAACATTACGTGTAAAAATAACGTTGTGTTGACAGTATTAACACCACCAAGTTCAAAAGGCCATATAACTGTATGCATAATCTTATATTAGTATAGATATTAGAAGATGAATTGATATTTAATGTTAGAGGATGAATTGGTATTTAATGTTAATTAGGAGCATCTTTTTTATACAAAAAATGTTTTTGTTTTTTATGATACTAATCCATTGCTATTTACAACTCCCAACTCTCATAAGATTTCATTTAATTGAATCACACAAGTAAGATCTGGGTTACAAAAAGTCATTTTCTACAGTTGTCTTCTTAACAGAATTTATTCTTAAAATCCCAGAATTTCATTTTTGTACAAAATTTATATATAATTTCACAACATTATCCTAATTATACTTTAATCATAACTTATTTACTAGGTTACTGGCTCTAAAATAGTGAGATATATTAAGGAAAACTCAAAGTAAAAATATTTCTTATCAAACATTAGCCAATTTGTGTCATAGTGGTAGGTATTATATAGAGCTTATCATACATAGTATAGAGCATTATATATAGAACATGCATGATTACATCGTAAAGAATCATATCTTCTAGAAGAAATAATGTGATCTTAAAGTTACAATCAAACAAGTGCTAATCCAAAATATGACTAATCTTTAAGTATGTACAATTCTTGAAGCATGATGTTACTTTATTTTAGTTTAGTTTAACATTTATTGTGCAACTACTTTGTTGTAGAAATCGTGCAAGACCCTGGACAAAGGGAAATAAATATGATATGATGACCACCTCACAGAGTTTGCAATTTGTTATAAGACAAGACAACACTGTGATCTACATCAAGTACTAATATCAAAGTTGGCAAAAATTAATATGGGAGTATGTTTTGCTAAAATAAGCTTTATTAAGCAACTTAACTTCCTCAGCAAGGTTAAGTAAATATTCTTACTATCAAGTTAGTAACTATGCTATTTTAAAAATAATCCTCTACAGTTCCTGATCCATGATGTCCATTTAAAATACCCTAAATAAATTTTAATGCTCTACCTGTACAAGATTAAAAATCTCCTTTTCTTCTAATACACTCAAATTTATCATCTTAATATTTTAATTTAGGAGTTACAATATAACATCGTGTTTAACCCTGAAGTTTTCGTATCAGACAGATCAACAATTTCTTACCAGTGCTGGAGTTTATAAGCTGCTGTGGACCTAATTAATTTATTTAAAACCAGATTTGGTTTTTACATCTGCAAAATGAGAAGAACACAGGCCTACCCTTACAACAGTATTATAAAGCTTAATAATGATACTTTAGTGTTGTTAATGATCACTATGATATTGAAAGATAATTAGGCAATATGATTTTTTTTCTAGACCTCCTAATCATTTCAGGATTGCACACCAGGTTCTGATAAGTATGGACCTGTTTATTGCAACTATTGCACAAAAAAGGTTTTTTTTTTTCTTTTTTTCTTCTCAGGTGTTAATTAAATGAATGACAGAACCACACTATGAAATAGTCAAAGAAAGTGAGATGATTTTCTATTTTTAGATACTTATATTTGGAGTAAAGACTTTAAATAAATGACATGTCCAGTGCAATGTTAATACAAAGTCTGAACTACATTTTAGGGTGTCTAGCTCTATTTTGCATTTTTTTCTCATGAACCCACATTAATATAATCTTTTAATTATTTCTGGAATATCTACATTAATTGCCTCCTTGAAAATCATATTCCAAACTTTCCATCCTTTGCTCTGTAATTAAATTTGAGCTCTGAAAAATCATTTTAACAAGATTTAGAATTCACATTTCTTTCTTCAGTGTAATAAAGATCTAACAGTGGGTTCTTCATTCTGGTTTTTTGTCACCATGTCAACCAATACTTCACAATTTCCTAACACCTAAATTTGCCAGGCAGGGCTTTTTGTGTCTTATTTGAACTTAAAGTGAACCCGCAGCTACCTAAAAGCACCAGGAATAGTTCAATATGTATACACTTGTGTATTGATATACAAGAAAAGCAGCTGCACTGTGGATTCCTTTGCTTTTATTGTTTGAAATCATATTCACAATTCAAGCCAAACGGTTTCTTTTCAAAGTTAATGCACTCAAGTGGATGCCAGAAAAAAAAAAAAAAAGATGCTTTGAAAGCTATCATAAATTTTATAATAGGCTATAAGATTTTTTGGCAATGTGTGCATCCATATAAACAGATTTTGTTTTATTTTAAAGGCATTGTTTATAAAGTGATAAATGACATGTATACCAAAACCCATTTTTGTGGCACTGTTAGGCAGAATTAGCTTTTAGCGAAGAAGTAGATATCTGTAATGCCACAAAGTTTTAAACATGAAACATAATTTATGCTTGTAGGCTTCTTTTCCCCTTAGGAATAGGGTAGGAATCTTTTTCTATCTTAATGACCAAAAGGGTAGCACAGCACCAGACAGGTAAGAGAGATTCAATAAATATATAGGGAATGGATGATTGATTGATTAACTGACTAAAAGAATGAATTCATGAACGGTGATTAGCTTTTTTCCTAAAGGTTGTGATGCAAACATGATCTTGCTACCAGCTTCCAGATACTAAACCTATCATTAGAGCATTGAATGACAATGTCAATGAACGAACAACTTTTTTTTTCAGTAGAAAAGTCAAGAGTAAACATTTTAGAATAAAGTTTGAAGGAGAATTTAACTCTTGGGTCATAGATAAAGTTACTTTCCACTTCTCATTATAGGTTCTACCCTTGTTTATACTTTGCTGGCTAGCTCTGACCCATCACTGAAAATAATTTTAGGAAATTCAGGATCCTAACTGCCTTCCCCAGTCCATGCCAACCCCTCCAAGGAACTAGCTCTTGTTTCCAGTTTCACTTGTATCATCTCCTAAAGCTACAGACAAGAGGGAGAATTGCTCCTGAAAAGATTAATCAATTCTCCCTCTCATTTATCAATTATCCTGATAAACTTTTCAAGGGCAATTCTCCCACTCATACCTTTTTCTGGTTACAGATACTAACTTGATATCTTTAATTATTTGCTAGATTTTCTTATGTTTTAAATTGGTCCTCAAGAAATCTACACCGCCTTCCAGCATATTTTAATTTCATGACAGTGAAATTAAAGTGAGACTAGTCAACATGGATGTTATTTACTTATTTTTGCTAGCAGAGATCAATTGCATAAGTACAAAGAAACATAGGTGGAAAGTTTAGTTTAACCCCAAGTATAGATAACCAGAAAAGGACTTGTTCTCTGCAAGGGAGTGAATAAAGTAATGGATCATTAGATGTGTATAAGTGAAGACAACGAATGCATAAAGCCAGAAAAAACAAGAGAGAAACAATGAATAGTGAGTCTTGCTGTGATCCAAGTGTCATACAGATGGAAATATAGCAGAGAGAGAGTAAAATGTTTGAAACTGCAATTTCAAAGACATTTCAGTTATAAGTAACAAATAATTCTAATAGATATCTAATAGATAATGAGCAGCTAAAATATAGTGTAAAACCAGATAATTAGGATCTGAGAGCTAGGTTATTGCAGATATCAATGAGAATATTGATATCACCAAGAATGATGACATTAAGAATGGTATTTGTTAAATTAAAATGATAATTAATGAAGAGGTTTGACCTAGGGATTAGTTGGAAGGAGGGGGAGGGAAAGTTTGTTGATAGCCAGGTTACTCCGGGCACCCTGAGAATCTGATGTCATGGTAAAGTTAAATGTGCAAGGATTTTATTTGCGACTGCATACTGCCATAATGCAATGTAACTCTGACCTCAAGTACTGACAACAAGAGAGTTAGTTTGTGTAGAAACATGGATCACAGTGTAGTCTAAGGAAGTTTCAGCAAAGACATAAAGAAGTCTTTCAACCAAAGTCATCCAGGAAAGGAATGGATCTGTCTTCCAAGAATAGGTCTCCTGTAGTGTGTCCACCACACAGTCGTTGGCTGGAAGCAGCCCCCGGATGGCTGGCCTCAGAGAAAATGCAGTAGCTGGTTTCAGAGAGCAGCAGCTAAGGCCTTTGGTGAGTGACACTCCCTGTATTTGTAGGTCTTTTAGGCACACTCTCAAGGCCACTACAGACCATTCATAATTATATACAGTTTGACTTCTTCACATAGATTCAGAAAAGAGCTCCATGGCCATTTATTGCTGAGGGGACACTCAGCATGGAGAAATTAGTCCAAACTACAAAAGACCTTGGAGCTGGTACCCATTGCCTCCTCCTTCCAGTATTTCTTCTAAATACCCCCACCCTTAGCAATCAGCTCTGCAGGCCTGGTGGCTTACCTGGTGATATGACCAGACTCTTTATTCATGAGGCATCTGAGCCCTTAATTGCCATGCTCTTTTCAGTGGGGCGTTGCTATTTGGGATTGTTCACAGTTGCAGTGGAGCGTGGAATTATGTGCTATCACCCACATGGAAGACCTGGGTTCTGGATTTATTGCTTTCAGCTTTTAGTATTTGAAAACAACCGAACCTCCTACTGTTCATCAGGGTCAACTACACCAGCAGTATGGTGAACTCTTTTCATGCCTGCTGGTCCTTGGGCACAGGGAGTCAAAAGTATCCTGGTAGCAGCTGTAATTTTTAGTTCACCAGGACACATACAGTGACCACTAACAGGAATGTTCCCCTATTGGGAGCAGGACTTTAAACCCTACAGAGCCCAGTGTAGAGGAGCATCCCTGAGAGTGGCTCTCTATCTCATGTGTCCATTTTCAGAGGCCAAATCTGAAAGATTTCTATTTACCACGCTAGTAGACGGGGCCTCCTAGAAAGGCGAATGCTGACCAGCAAACTGTCAGACACAGACTCAAAGTATATGAGTCTCTATATTGAATGATTTTGCATGATACTGTCTAAAACAAAATCATGTAATTATGATTAGAGTTGGTTGGGAAAAATAAATAAATAAATAAATCCGTTTTACTTTTAAACAATTTACTGCAGCACATTAGTTCTATTTCTCTTGCTGTGATAGCCTATCTTATAACAAGCTCTAAGTATATATTACTTAAGTGTTGATTCCTTTTATTTTGAGAACTCTGAAAACGTTTTTACATCAGATTGAATTTCAAAATTTTAAATTTTGACAATTTCTCATGCATTTTTGTCTTACATCATCAAAATGACACAGAGAATATTTTATTCAAGTATGAGGATATAAATTTGCCAATTAAGTAATCCATCAAAATGGATACAGCTTTATATTCATGTTAATCTCCTGGGTTAGTCAATAAATATAAATTTATCATTATGTTTCTGGTGCTAAATAAATTTAAATGAGCCAATAAATTGTGCATATAATGGGATCTTATTGAATAATGATAAACTTTTATTTATTAAAATATCACATCATCATAAAATCATCCTTATTTTATGTTTTACATTATAATCAAGATAGCATTTTAACTTTTCAGTGTATTTTTCTTTTATCTTTTGTTTATCATTAAAATGAATGAATAACCGCATTGATGAAATTGTCAAAATTATAATACATTTCAGTGTCAAAATTAAAATACAATAAAGTGACCATAGAATACCTTCATGGTATAGAAAAGGAACATTAATGTGCCAATATCAAAGTAAAAGGATACATAAAATTACTCCAGATAATTTATAGTGGCTAGATCAATATGATTGAAACAGAATTGAACACTTAGGAACCAAGTTTAATTTAAAAATCATATTGTAAACCGTAGGTTAACCAATAAACAAGTTTTTAAGTATAAATAATGAGTCAAAAAGCCAGGTATAATGTAACAAAAAATGTCAAGAATTTTGAAGCTTATGAAATTTTACCATTCTTGTAAACTAACAAGTTAGCCAGCCAGTTTTAGGAATGATGATAGAAAACATGTGGCTTATTGGTCAGAGACAAAGGACACTTTACAGCTCCCATAATTTATGACACTCAGCAATAGCAGTAGTTGTAGTAGGTCACATGCACACTCTCCAAGCCCCAATTCCCACAGGGCAGTGTGTCAAATGATATTCAACATGTGCTTGCATGGCCTGGTGGCTTACCTGGTGATATGACTAGACTCTTTATTCATGAGACATCTGAGCCTTTAATTGCCATGCTCTTTTCGTGGGGTGTTCCTATTTGGGATTATATTAGAAGAGGATTCCCGCAGAAACCGTCTAAACTCTGTCTTGGAGGGAGACAATGACTAGACTCTTTATTCATGAGACATCTGAGCCTTTAATTGCCATGCTCTTTTCGTGGGGCGTTCCTATTTGGGATTATATTAGAAGAGGATTCCCGCAGAAACCGTCTAAACTCTGTCTTGGAGGGAGACCATGTTTTTTATTGTCCTGAACAACAAACAAACCTGTCACAAGGGGGGATGTTTCTATCTATCTTCTAACAATGTTTTGCTGAACAGACATGATTGAAAAGTTGGACTGCAACAAAAGCTGTCAAAGTCTTTGTTCAAAAGACATACAGAAATGAAATTTTCTCTTCACAACAGAAACTGTTCAATTAACCCAAGAGTAATCACAAAAAGAAGAAACAAAGAACAAATGGAAAATAGCTAATACAGTGGTATATTTAATACCATCCTATCAATATCAGCTTTTTATGTGAATGATCTAATACAACAGTTGAAGAAGAGATTGAATAAAAGGTTAGAAGACTCAAGTGTGTGCCAGCTATAAGAAACATGCTTCAAATGAAGAGATAGATTAAAACTCTATAGAGGAGAAAAGGTCTAACACACAAACACTAACAAAATTAAGCCAGAGTAGCTACATTAATATTTGACAAGGCAGACTTCAGAACAAACGATATCATTCATGGTAAAGGTAGACATTTAATGAGAAAGCAGGTAATTCTCAAAGAAGACAGAACACTGCTGATTGTGTGTTCTTCTAATAATAGAAACTTGAAACACATAAAACAAATTCTGGTAAAACAAAAAGGAGAGATACATAAATTCACAATTCTTGTCATACATTACAATATGCTAGTCTCAACAACTAATAGAGAAGGTAGGCCAAAAATTTGTAAGGACATAATGACCTAAAAAATAATATTGGCAAATGTAACATAATTGACATTTATAAAATGAGCCAACCGACAGCAGCAAAACATACATTCCTTTAAAATATGCTTGAAATGTCCACCAAAAGAAAACATATTTTCAATTATTAAAAAAATACCGATAAAACCCCACACAATCATGGAAGTTATGTGCTGAAGGCATGACAAAATTTAAATCGAACTCAATAGCTGTAAGACAACTTGGAAAGCTCTAAAAACATGAAAATTAAATGACAAACTTTGAAATAACCCATAAGTCAGAGAGGAACTTTAAAGCAAAATTATCAAAATGTTTTGCCTCAGTGGAAATAACTAAATTCCTAGGATTTTCTCAAGAGGAACTAATACACAAGTATTAGTTCAGCCTGTATGCAAACCAAAAGTTCATCAACACATGAATGGGTAAATACACTGTGGTACATCCGTACGTTAGATACTACTCAACAAGAAAAACAATAAAGTTATACAGGCTACAACATGAACAAAAGTAATTATAGTTTGAGGAAAAAGCCAGGAAAATAGATTCCCTACTATAACATGCCATTTTTACAAAATTCTTTGAAATGTAAAAAAATGTACTTTATCAGACAGGAAGCAATTTGGGGATCGTGGTTTTCAGGAGAAGGGGAATGCTTTTGAGAGTGATAAATGCCTAGTGTTTTGATTTTGTGATGCTATTGCAGGTGTATAAACTTTCAAATTGTATCCTGTATATATGCAGTTCTGGGTAAATACACTGTGGTACATCCGTACGTTAGATACTACTCAACAAGAAAAACAATAAAGTGTTTATACAGGCTACAACATGAACGAAAGTAATTATAGTTTGAGGAAAAAGCCAGGAAAATAGATTCCCTACTATAACATGCCATTTTTACAAAATTCTTTGAAATGTAAAAAAATGTACTTTATCAGACAGGAAGCAATTTGGGGATCGTGGTTTTCAGGAGAAGGGGAATGCTTTTGAGAGTGATAAATGCCTAGTGTTTTGATTTTGTGATGCTATTGCAGGTGTATAAACTTTCAAATTGTATCCTGTATATATGCAGTTCTTTGTGTTATTATATTTCAAAAAAGTGTTAAAATGAGTAAATAAACCAATAAATCAATTAAGAAACCTTTGAGTTGTTTTACATTTTAACATACCTAAAATCAGGGTGAGATTACAATGGATAGCAAGATATGTGTGCCAATTATTAA
Source organism: Galeopterus variegatus (assembly GCF_000696425.1). NCBI lineage: Eukaryota > Metazoa > Chordata > Mammalia > Dermoptera > Cynocephalidae > Galeopterus > Galeopterus variegatus. The sequence goes on from NW_007735596.1 coordinate 123,905, forward strand.
ATTCCTTTCTCTTATTTGTAAATCCACCCTTCTTTTTCTGCATTTTATGATGCTATGCCTGAGACTCTTCAAACAACATTGTTGCATTGTAGCTGGTGCCATGTTAGGATTTACCAACAGGTGTCACAGAGGAACCCTGCACATTTCCCTAGGATTTTGGAGCAAATCTATGCTGTCTTTCAAAGATCAATATCTTCTTTTTAAAAATACTGGTAGATACAACGGGACAGCAAATGACTTGAGTTTACCATCATGAACTGATTATTTGAACCAAATATCATATTTGGTAGATACAACAATTATTCTATTATAAATGGAAATAGTATGTAGGAAATTGGCTCAAGATCATCTCCAGGCACAAATAAGTTCCAGGACGAGTGGTCAAATTCCGACCTTGACTCTTGGTGCATTGTCTCTCCTCTCTAAGTCCAAAAAAAAAAAAAAAAAAAAAAAAAAAAAAAAAAAAAAAAAAAAAAAAAAAAGATGGCTGGATCTCCATAGCACAACTCTAGTGGCATTGAGACACAGTGGTAAAGATAAATTCTCCAGATAGGAAGTAATCTGGGTGGTATATTTGGTTGTCCAGTTTTTCTAGACCTAGAAATGGCCATAAGTAATGATCTACATTGATTCTTGTGAGGTTGTTAACAATGGTCTCTGATTTGAAGAAATCAGGATTGCTTAATTGATGATTAAGAGATCTGAGGTCGAGTTAAATGGATGGCCTTTTCAGCATGTGCAGAGGGCATAATGACATTTGTATCCAATACGAATGTCACCAGAGAACATCCATCACAGAGCAGTCTCTCAACCAGGTGGAAAATGTGCATTTCTGTAGATATGTTAGCCTCTATTACCAGGTACCTCATTACGTGCCCAAAGAGTCTATGTACAAAGTGATCATCATATGAGAATGAAGATTACACATATGATCAACAGCAAAATATTTTCCTCACCAAAGATTATCTGGGCATTGCTAGGGCTGAATGCACACTTTGCCAACATCTGAGACCAACAGTGTGCCCTCAATAGGACATCACATCCATGGGTCAGCTAGCTTGCAGGTAGCTGTTAATAAACTTGGTTCACATCCACCACAAAGGAGGCAGAGACTTGTCTTCACTGAAATAAATGTTCTGCAGATGTGTAAGAGCCCACCACAGCAGACAGTCATGGACGATTAACCTTAGAAGAGCCACTCTGCAGAATACAGCTTTAAGCAGAATGCTAATCATAAAAAAAGACTTTTTAAATTGTTTCACAACATAGCTTATGGGAAAACACTAAAGGACTTAGTTTCAGGAAGAACGAGATAATAAGAGCCCATCAGGAACTTGGTGAACTAACTATTGTTCCTTTGGAGTCACAGCAGTCAGGGAACGAGACAGCCTCCAGCTTGTGGGAGCCAGATAACACCCGTGTTCCAAGGATGAGTGAAAGAATTACAGAACTGGATAAAAGAGTTACAGTACCAGCCCTCTGATAAGAAAGCCCAAAGCCAGGAAGATTTCACATAGCACCTTTCTGATGGTTCTAAACTACACCTTTTGTTTCCCACACTTTTCCCTTTAAAAACTCTTGCTGACCAACAATGTATGAGAATTCCTTTTTCTCAGCAACCTCACCAGCATTTATCATTCTCTGCCTTTCGGATATTAGCCATCCTAACTGGAGTGAGGTGGTATCTCAAAGTGGTTTTGATTTTCATTTCCCGAATGCTGAGTGATGCTGAGCATTTTTTCATGTGTCTGTTGGCCATTCGTATATCCTCCTTTGAGAAATGCCTATTCAGCTCCTTTGCCCATTTTTTAATTGGGTTATTTGGTTTTTTTCCTATGAAGTTGTTTGAGTTCCTCGTAAATTCTGGATATTAATCCTTTGTCAGATGTATATTTTGCGAATATTTTCTCCCATTCTATTGGTAGTCTTTCCACTCTGTTGATTGTTTCTTTTGCTGTGCAAAAGCTTTTTAGTTTGGTATAATCCCATTTGGTTTGTTTTCCTTTTATGGAAAATGGTATGGAGGTACCTTAAACAATTACAGATAGATTTGCCATATGACCCAACTATTCCACTGCTGGGAATATACCCAGAGGAATGGAAATCATGCTGAAGGTATACCTGTATTCCCATGTTTATTGCAGCACTATTTACAATAGCTAAGAGTTGGAACTAGCCCAAATGTCCATCATCAGATGAGTGGGTAAGGAAACTGTGGTATATCTACACAATGGAATACTACTCTGTTATAAAAAAAGAATGAAATACTACCATTTGCAACAACATGGATGGATTTAGAGAAAATTATATTAAGTGAAAAAAGTCACTCACAGAAAGTGAAATACCAAATGTTCTCACTTATTTGTGGGAGCTAAAAATAAATAAATAAATATACAAACAAAGAGTGGGGGAGAAGAAGATACAACAATCACAACAATTCCTTGAAATTGTTAAGACAAGTAAACAGATATGCTGTAGTTGGGGGAGGCAGCAAGGAGGGAAAGAGGAATGAGTAAAGGGATACAAAAATCAGCTACGACGTATATTGAGAAGTTAAAATAAAAAAGAAATGAATAAATAAAAACTCTTGCTGAGTCTCTCAGGCCCGTGAGACAGTTTCTAGTCTGACTGTTTCCCAGGCCTGATAATAAAGCTTCCATACCTTGCATCAACCTTGAACATTTGAGTCCTTTATTCCTGGGGAAAGGGCAATCATACTTGGTTGCTGGTTTCAGCTGGAGTTGCTTCCCCTTTCTGTGATGCCTTCTGCCAGCATTCACCATCCACTGCTGTATGCAATGTCTTACTTGTAGTCTCGTTTTCACAGACAACATTTCTTATGATGAAAAACCATACTTTAGAGAAAATAGGACATCTTTTCAGAAGTTTGACTCAGCCCTGTGAGCATTTTCTCTGAAATTCCTAAATTTGAATAATTACAAATTTTGCCATCATTTTCCAGCCATTTTTGCAGGTATAGATTTTTCAGTGATAATTAAAATTATATTTGTATACTCATTGAATAACTTTATGGCATATTAGACTATATCTATTTAAACAACTGCTTTTTTTGTTTTTTCATAGAACCCTTACTAATACATAATATTTTAATTAGTGGCATTTCTTTTCTCGCAATGCATATTCAATTGATGGCAGCTTAAATTATATGATATTGAGTACTTAGCATGGTAATATTAATTCAATTTTGCTGACACAAGGACTAAGTATTTTTTTAAATGATTTTGGAAGAAAATTATTCAATTATTTTGGCAACGGTATGATTGTATAGCTTTTCAAATAGTAAAGTCTGAAAGGGAAAAAGGATAAATTTGCATTTTAAATTACAAATAATTATTATTTTTCCAGTGTGTAATAGTTTGAATCTTTTTTCCTGACAATAACAAGAAATAAATCATAGAACAAGTTTTTTTTTAAGTGAAATAGGTCAAAAAGTTTTTAATAATAGAAAAAAAATTAAATTATATAAATTATTAATTATCTATTTTTTTGATCCAGGTTTTTTTTATTTATATATAGATAGATATGCACACAAACACATATATACACATATATACATATATAAATACATATGTATGTATGTATATATTTGGGGGCAGGGGGCTTGGTAGATTAGCTTCTACCAATTGTGAAATGTACAACTAAACCAGAATCATTATTCAGCCAAAGCTTGATCATCTGGTTAGAATGACACATTTACTATATTTTTTTCTCCATTTCAAGCTTAAATATATTCATCTAGTATGTCAGATCCAATGACCAATTTTTTATTTACAATTGAAAGAATATAAATTAGATATTTGACAGCACTTTTATAGTCTAAAATTAAGCCTTTTTGAAAATGATGTAATGGAATAATATTTTTATGTTTAAGCATCAATCACAAGCTTCCAGATAAGTCATTTGTAATAATAATTCTGTTTGGTGTAATTACTTTAACAATAAAGAAAACACACTGTCAAATTATTAGAGGAAATTGTTTAGGTAGAATATTTTATATCAACTGAAGAATCTAATTTTACAGATAATTTGGTAATTGAGTGAGCAACAGATAATTGCTCTCTGTGATGTAAATGTTTTTCAATGTTCGTTTGTATTATTTCCAGTATTAAATTAATAATTAGAAAGTACACACTTTTAGAAGCAGATATACAGGCCATCTCTACCATATTTTTTCCTTGGTGGTGTAAAAATTATTCTCTTATAATAGATAAAATGGTCACAAGATCTCCCATTCTTAATCCAGTATGACATTGAAAATAATCATATCTTAAGTAAGGTCAACCTTTGTTTTTATATGCATTTTTAAAATTACAAATTTACCTCGAATTATTTGTTAATAAAAATAGATCATTCATTCAAAATTGAAATAACAATCATAAATTTTATAAAGCAAATGGCTCTTTTCTTCTTATAGTGGCAATCTCTGATAGAAATAATTTAAAGTTACATTTAGCTTATACTTTTCTCAAAATTATGCCTTGTCTTGCCTAGCCAAACAAATCAAACATTGTAACAAAAATTATGGTATTACACCCATTATGGCTCAAACAGTAATTACCAAATCTGACACAAAATTCTTGATATGTAGACAGCTTTGTTTCTCTAATGGAGCTTGTGAATGGAACTGAATTCTGATCAGGAATGCTGTTTAATGCCATACCCTTTCATATTATGCTAAATTATTGTCAAACATAAAATAGGAAACAGGTTCTATTGAGTCTTAAATTAATCAAAACTATGTTGCAAACTTTTTGATTTGTAATTCAATACAAATTGAAGAAAATAAAATATAAAGTAATACACTGTAACGTAAGGGCATCTGTATATTTTGGCAAGTATGTTGATGGATTGCAGTAAACAGGAAATTAAAATATGTAAATGTGAAAACATCTTTATCTTACAAAGAACTTTAAATATTTGAAAATAAAATTAAATAGCTTGTTTAGTTTTGCTTAGTTCCTTTTCTAAAAGTTGTCTTAAACCTAATGTATATGAGAGAATAATTGATTACTATCTTTTCATATTTTCTTTTAAATAAATACTTAATTTATTTTTATGCTTTAAAAATAGTATGCATAAATTAGAGACGATATAAAAAATAAAGGTAACACTAAATTTGAAAAAAAATCCATATATTTATATATTCTCTTTTTAAGTTGGGATTAAACCGTAATACAGTTTTGAAGAGTACTTTATACTTAACAATATATTGTACATATTTTTGATTAAATACTATTTTATAATGATTTGAAATTGATACATAGCATATTATCTTGAAGATGTGCTATAATTTGTATACCAAAATTCATTTCATTAGACGTTCAGATTCTATTGCCTAAAATTAGTGATAATATTCTGGAATTTTTAAAATATTGTCTTAGTTTATATTAAACGTTTATAGAGTAAGAATAAATATTTGAGGGTTCTTTTATTGGTTTGTTTGTACTTTTTTCCCCTCAGGATGGGAAAATAGGTGGGATACCTCCCTGTTTTTGTATACCTAACAATGTACATATTACATATATGTTACAACATGAATTAGTGCTGATAGTTTGTATCTCAGACATCTTCACTTTAATCTTTGCATATATTCTCTTAATGTATCAATATTGTGTCAAAAGAAGATTATCTGAGGCTGTTTTTATTTTCCTTTCATTAGAAACACAATTTTTTTGTATAAATATTAATTCAAAATAATTCTTAGAAAATCTATTTGTTGAACATATATAGTTATTGGAAATGTATTTAAACCTTCAATGTAAAAATTCCCTGTGGATTCTTATCTTATCTAGGTTCATTTTTTATTATTATTTTTTATTCCTTATCATTCCTCAGATTGTTGACTGTTCAGGTCTTTTCTTTAGGAATACCATTTTTCTCTATCGAAGACTTCATGTTTATATCTTCTATATCATATCCCTTCATTTTTAAAACTTGTGATTTTAATACCTATGATTATCTCAAGGCTGTCTTCCACATCATCAATTCAGTTATTTGGATGTTTGGGTTTTTTTTCATTAAAGTAAAATGTATATATAGAAAATTTCCCATATCACAAGTGTACAGCTCAATGGTTCATTATAAATCGAACAAACCTGTGCAACCTTAACTTGGTAAATAAATAGAACATTATCATGACAACAAAAGGCCCCCTTCTGCGTACCCATTTACCACTTATTTCATTCACCCAAAGGTAACCATAAATCAGATTGCTAACAACATGGGTTCGTTTGGCGGCATGTATTAGATTTTCATTTATGCCATAACAAACTAACACAAATGTGGCTTAAAACACCACAGGCTGTCTTACATTTCAGTATATCAGAAGTCTGAAACCAGGCTAAAAACAAGGTGTTGTCAGAGCTATCTCCCTTCCTGGAAGCTCTAGATGATCTGTTTACTTGGTCTTACCAGCTTCTAGAAGCTGCCCTCATTCCATAATTCATGGTCCCCCTTCCTCCTCTTTCAAAACCAGCAATGGTGAGTCAAGACTTTTCACTTTGCATCACTTTGATCATTCATCCAAAGTCACATCTCTACCTAACAACAGTCAGGGAAGATTCTCTACTATTAAGGACTTGTGCTGTGCGACCAGCCAGTTAGCTCAGTTGGTTGGAGTGCATCCTTATAACACCAATGTCACAGATTCAGATCCCCATACTGGCCAGCACACTCACACACACACAAACCAGAAGAGGACTTGTGCAACTAAACTGGGCCTGCCCAGATAATCCAGAATAATTCCATCTCAAGACCTTGAACTTAATCACGTATTCAAATTTCCTTTGGCATTTAAGAAAACAAACACATTTACAGAGTTTGCTGATTAGAATGTCAACATCTTTGGGGAATCATTATTCAATCGACCTCATCTCCTATTGAGACAGCTATGGAATCATCATGTTTGTATTATTTTTGTCGGTCATCTTTTATTCATTACAGGAATTATGACATTCATCCATGTTGAATTTTAGTAAAAGTTCATTTATTCCCATTGCTGTAAGGTAGTCAAGTGTATAAAACACCATGATATACAAATCTATTTTACCATTGAGATATATTTATTTTTACTCCAATTTTGAGCTATTACAAAGAATGCTGTTATGAACATTCTTGTTATATGTATTTTGGTGCAATCACGTCTGTTGGTAGGCTTACTTAGGAATATATTTATGCAATTGATGTACAGTCAATAATTTAAACACCCCAAGTGTATAAAAGAGTGTCAGTTTCTCCTCATCCTCCTCAAAAATTGCAAATGTTAGTTTTTTTATTTCCATTCATTTGTTTATATTTAGTCATTTAGTAAGTACTTACTAATACATCTTTATAGTATATGAGGTTAAGCACTTTTTCACGTTCATCTTTTGTGAATAATCTATTTATGTGTGCTGCAAATATCTCCTATGCTCACATTATGAGTTGTCTTTTCACTCTCTTGATTTTGAGGGGTTAAACATAAAGAACCTTAAATTTTTTAAATAACATTAAATTTATTTTTTCTCATAATTATTGTTATTTTGTAACCTATCCTTATGAAACTATGTTCCTATGGCACCTTCCAGAAATTTTTATTGTTGTTTTATATTTTTTAATTAAAGTTTATTTTACCTGATATGAATAGAGCTATGGAAGGGTTTTGAGATTAGTATTTGCCTAATATGACTTTTTTCTAATCATTTCATTGTTTGTATTTATTCTTTAAGTGTGATATTTATCAAAACAGCTATCTGAATTTTAGGGGTTACCTGTTTTTCAGTATCTATCTTTTAACTGGGGTATTTATATGACAAGAATTTTAAAAACTTTCCCAACAGGAAAGCTTACTCATCTAGCTATTAAAAACTGAAAACAGTGGTGAATATTTTCCTACAAAGCAAAAAATAGGCTCTGCTGGGTTTATTGAGAAGTTCCTTAAAATATTAAAAAATACTCCCAATATTGTATGAGTAATAGAAAAAGAGAAATATTATCTATGTCCTAATATGGAGCCAGCATAAGCATAATAAAACCATAAAAGTTATAAATAAGAATATAAAATATATAAACAAAATATTATCAAATTTTATCTAAAAGTCTACACCATTTTTAATTTATCCCGAAGGATTGTTTTCCTTCACTCCATTGTATTCATCATCCTGTGGAAGAATTTTCCAATTCTTTTATTCAGAAAACCTGCTTTTGATACTTTTAAACACACTGTTATGTTGGACTTTTGGAAAGAATTTTTATCATAGTTTATGCTCTCAGAAAGCTTAAGTTTCTTCTCCAAGTTGTAGACCCAACCTTTTCAAAACTATTGAAAATTAAGCAAGGGTTTAGAGTAATTTCTAAAACTATATGATAGATTTTATTTTTAAAAACAACAATTTACTGTATGTTCTCAAATGATTAATTATTTTTTTTTTTGGCAGCTGGCTGGTATGGGGATCCAAACCCTTGACGTTAGTGTTACAAGGTTGTGCTCTAATCAGCTGAGCTAACTGGCCAATCCTACAATGGGCTTTTAAAGCTTCTAAATTAAATGTATTTAATAAACCTATTTGAGCCCCACTCTGCCAGTGAACACTTTACGTATGGGAAATTCAAAGATGAGAACAAGGTAACCTTATACATACATTGTGGTTAATCCTGGGCTGCAAAGGTCACTGGGCAGTTGTATAGGCACAAGGAATCAGAAATATATCATAGCACTCCCTTCTACAGTATCTGATGCAGTGAGAGGATTGGATAAAGAAAAGTACTACAGAGCAGAATATAATAAACACAAAGAGTGCACATCAACTGATATTTGTACGTTTCCTTAAAATCTAGTGTCTGATTTCTCCTAATTAAATTGCAAGCAAGGGACATTCATATACTCACATACACCCTTATTTAGAAATAGGAAGAGTATAGGCTTTATCTCAGTAATTATAGATAATAATAAATATCAAGCAAATACTGTCTATTGCTCTATGAATTGCTTTGATTTTATAAAATGTCTACTTTTAAAGTTATATTAGCTAAATATAATTTAATATTTTAAATTCTTAGGATATTTATTTAAAAATAAGATCATTACAATGAGAATTGATAGGAATGACTTTCTGAATAACACAAAATTATATCCTTAAGTAGTTAAAAAAACAAACACAAAGGCATGATTTCTCACTGCTCTTCCTTCACGTTATGAGAAGAAATATTGTACATCATTCAAATAAAAAGATCATCTTCAACCAATGATAATTAATGATTAATATACACTGTGAATTAATTTGTAAAATGAATCTTGATGGAAAGTAAACGAGCAACTGGAAAAGAACAAGTTCCATTATTAACTTTGTGCATTCTAGTTTTTTAGTTTACTTTCCATCAAGATTCAGTTTTCAATCATTTAAAAGCAAGATTTAATTTCAAGTAGAAACTTGACACAAATTTATTCAGAATGTATATTAATCAGTTACATGAGCTAGAAATGTTCTTTGTGCTCGAGATAAGTAAACAGGAAGAAGGAAAGAAAAAAAGAAAGAAAGGGAGGAAGGGAGGGGGAAAGGGAACTTTTTAATATTGTCATAAAAACTCTTAACAAGACATCTACCTTCTTAACAAATTTTTAAGTGCACAATTCAGTATTGTTAACTATACACATAATGTTGTGAGAGAGATCTCTGGAATTTATTTATCTTGCACAACTTAAACTGTAGATGCTTTTGTTTCTATAGTATGGAACTGAATTCTACCAACAACGTGAAAGACCTTGCAAGTGGATTTATCCCCAGAACCTCTAGAAAAAAAAGTGCAACCGTACCAACACCTCGATTTTGCCCTTGTTAAAACCAAAGCAGAGAACCAGTTTTATTGTGCCTAGACTTCTGATGTAGAGAATGGTGAAATCATAAGTGGGTGTTGATTTGATCCACTAAATTTGTGATAATTTGTTACAACAGCAATAGAAACCTGATCTACCAAAATATTCAAAGGAAGAGCTATGATCAGAAATCCCTCAACAAAACTTTGGCAGTCATTTGACTCCGCGTTATTTGTATTAGAGGTATCTTGTCGGGACCTTTTTATTTATTTATTTATTTGTTTTATTTATTTATTTTTTTTGTCTTTTTTCGTGTCCGGCAACGGATCGCAACCCTCAGTGTCGCGCCAGTACCGGACCAGGACCGGCAACGGGATCGCAACCCTCGGCACTGCGCCCTCACCTCGCTCAGCCAGTGAGCGGGAACCTGTCAGTATGTGGGATCCGAACCCTCGGTGGGAGCGTCGCCATGCTCCCAAGCGGTGCACTGTAGCAGTGCGCCACCGGGCCGGCCAGTCTGGACCTTTTTAAACAGAAGGACTTGATTACCCCTTCTGTGGTGTGAGCCTTAGTTTTTAATATTTAGAGTATGGGAGTTTTCT
>NW_007735596.1:135058-138164 GCF_000696425.1 Galeopterus variegatus
TAGAGTATTGTTTAGATCTTGTGTTTCTCTGCTGATTCTTTGCCTAGATGATCTGTCCAATATTGACAGTGGGGTGTTCAGGTCCCCTGCTATTATGGTATTTGTGTCTGTTTCCTTCTTTAGGTCTAGTAGAGTTTGCTTTATAAATCTGACTGCTCCAACATTGGGTGTGTATTTATTTATGATTGTTATGTCTTCTTGAGGCATCAGTCCTTTTATCATTACGTAGTGTCCTTCATTGTCTCTTTTTATGGTTTTTAGTTTAAAGTCTATTTTGTCAGATATAAGAATAGCTACTCCAGCTCGTTTTTCATTTACATTTGCATGATAAATCTTTTTCCATCCTTTCACTCTTAGTCTATGTGAGTCCTTATAGGTGAGGTGGGTCTCTGGAAGGCAGCATATAGTTGGTTCCTCCTTTTTAATCCAGTCAGCCAGTCTGTGTCTTTTGAGTGAGGAATTTAATCCTTTTACATTAGAAGTTGTTATTGAAAAGTGTTGATTTATTCCTAGAATTTTATTGATTTTTGCTTGGATGTCTTAAGTGTCTTTTGTTCCTTTCTTTCTAATTTACTTTTTTTTTTCTGTATTTTTTGTTTCCTTGGGTTTTAGATAAACTTTTTTTTTTNGCGTTATTTGTATTAGAGGTATCTTGTCTGGACCTTTTTATTTATTTATTTATTTGTTTTATTTATTTATTTTTTTTGTCTTTTTTCGTGTCTGGCAATGGATCGCAACCCTCAGTGTCGCGCCCGTACCGGACCAGGACCGGCAACGGAATCGCACCCCTCGGCACTGCGCCTGCACCTTGCTCAGCCAGTGAGTGGGAACCGGTCTGTATGTGGGATCCGAACCCTCGGCGCGAGCGTCACCGTGCTCTCAAGCGGCGCACTGTAGCAGTGCGCCACCGGGCCGGCCCGTCTGGACCTTTTTAAACAGAAGGACTTGATTACCCCTTCTGTGGTGTGAGCCTTAGTTTTTAATATTTAGAGTATGGGAGTTTTCTACTTTAGAACAAAGGTCATTGGAGCAGGGGTGAGTATCTGAATCTTTACAATACAATTGTATGCTAGGTCTCAAGTGTTGCCCTACAACATCCAGAGACCAAATTAGAGTGTATTGCCAATTATAAGATCAGTTAGATTTTAGAACAATCTGTAGATACGAAGACATGATGATGATGTCCTAGTGATGGCAAGAATTTTTTGGGAAAAAAGTGATGATGAAGGAGAAATTCATTCATCAGGAAACAATAATGGGGTTGGAGGGGAGAGATGAAAGGTCCATGGTTATATTTATGTGCCTTGGACACCCTGTTATATTTCTTACCATTAAGTTCCTTGAGATTTCCTTTCTTGGATGTCATATTTATCTTCTTTTAAGTATCTTGCTATCCATACTCCTGCCATCATCTCTAAAACATTTTCCCTGGTTTTACTTTTGGCCTCCCAAAGACTTTTCCCTAAATACATACAATGTGCAGCGTAGTATGTATAAAGTGAAGAACACATCGTACAGCTTTAAGTGCACTAATGAATTTCCAATAAAAGCTGAATAAAATGAGAAGGGTAACCATGACGTACGAAATTTTGGCATTTTCCCCTTTTCTCTTCACTCCTGGACTCCAGCCACCCTGGCCATATTTTGGTTTTTCAAGGAGACAATGCTCATTTCCTTCTCATGTCTTTTCTTCTTGCTTTTCCCACTACCTAGAATATTCTTTCTCTAAACTGCTACATTATTACTTTTTAATGTTCCTTTTCTCATCTGATATATTATCTCCTCAGAAAAGATTTTTCCATTCACTTTCTCTGAAATTATTCCCACCCCAGTCCAAGTCACTCTGTTTTAGTCAATTTTGGCAACTATAGCAAAATACCGTAATGTGAGTGGCTTATGAACANAAAGATTTTTCCATTCACTTTCTCTGAAATTATTCCCACCCCAGTCCAAGTCACTCTGTTTTAGTCAATTTTGGCAACTATAGCAAAATACCGTAATGTGAGTGGCTTATGAACAACAGAATTTCTTCCTTGCAGTTCTAAATGTTGAGAAGTCCAAAGTCAAGACACCTGCAGATCTGGTGTCTGCTGGGGGTCATTCCTCATAATTGTGTCTTCTAGCTGTGTGCTCACTGGTGGAAGGGATGAAGGAGCTCTCCAGATTCCCTTTTATAAAGGCAAAAATCCAATTCATGAGGGCTGTTCCCTAATGATCTAATCACTACCCAGAGAACTCATCTCCTAAGATTAGGATTTCAACATACAAGCTTGGGGGAGGCACAGACGTTCATACCATAGAAGCCTCAGTCCCATTACCTGGTATGATTTTTGCCATAGCATTTAGTAATCTAAAATTTCCTGCCATAGTTAAGTAGTTTATAATCTGTATCCTTTCAATCTAGGCCATATGCTGTGTAACAATAATTATTTTTTCTTATTTAACACTGGTATTCCTAAGTTTTGACACAGAGTGTGCGCATGAAAAAACATATGAATTGACGATCAAAGGTCTCTGATTGAATTACATTTACATGGATTATACTTTTATGTCAGTGCTTATCTGAACCACGTGACTATTGAAATATCTTTAAAAATCTCATGTAAAATTATTTACAATCTCGTACTTCCAAGAACAAAAATGTGAGTTAATAAGTTATCTAGTAGCACCTGGTTTCTTGCATGATTTTGCAGTATCTCAGGATTCCAATGTATACAGAAGGGTCCAGGAATACCAAAAATACATATGAAAGATGCAACCAAAGCAATCATTCAAAAACTCTGTTTTCCTTTATTATGTTACCTAGAAATCAAAATGAATTGCAAACAAATCTCCACCAAGAGCTTACAGAGGCAAAATCTTAAGAATGAAAAAAAGGTGAAATAAGTAAAAAAGACCAGAGGATGCAGTTACTTGAATACCATATAGAGTTGACTTACATATATTCATTTCATAATTAGTAAAACATAAATGGCAAGTTATTAATGAATCAGACTGATCTTTTAGCTTTATATTTAATTTCTCAGGTCAAGTTCAACTGTTAGCAGAAAAATGGATCTGCTATTTCCATTAATAAAACATTGATATCAAAGTGGCATCAAGACTA
>NW_007735596.1:138774-141491 GCF_000696425.1 Galeopterus variegatus
GAGTTGACTTACATATATTCATTTCATAATTAGTAAAACATAAATGGCAAGTTATTAATGAATCAGACTGATCTTTTAGCTTTATATTTAATTTCTCAGGTCAAGTTCAACTGTTAGCAGAAAAATGGATCTGCTATTTCCATTAATAAAACATTGATATCAAAGTGGCATCAAGACTATTGATTAGCATACAATAGAATATGTGAATGGTTATTATGAATGATCTATTACACATATGTAATATAACATATAGAAATGCAGAGATGGATAATTATAGACACATAAAGGGACTTTCATTTTCTCTTTATCAGTTAATTGTAAAACAAATACTTACAACTATAAAATGCTTGCATAATCTTTGTTTTAAAACGCTATATATTAGTCACAATTGTTTTCCACCCCTAAAGATTTGAAGATAGTTTTGAGTTTTTCCTTACATATTACAGACTAGCAAAAATATAACACGAATTATTCTTCAGAAAACGTTTTGTAGTCTAAATGGTTTCAGTTAAAAATACTCAAATTGGGACACTACTGACTCAGAAAAGAAGCAGAAGGTATAGTTCTGAGAATTGTGAGCCCTGTTTCTTAAACTATTCATAAAGAAGCATTATCACAAAATGTATAATTTGATAGGATGTTATAATTTTATCCTTTGACCTTGTGTTCTGCCTGTCAGTTTTCTTTCTACACTTAAAGTTTTTCCCAAAATATCATAGGGAAACCTATAATTCATATGTAAGATTTATATTCTGTAAACTGTCTTTTTTTTTTTTATTTGCCAAGTTACCTAGACACTAAAATTTTGTGATTGGCACCCTTATTCATAGAGTTGCTCAGGTCAAATGCTAGCAGATTGCCACTCTCACATCCATACCTTAATCCTCCAATACCACATTCTCTTCATTGAGATCAAATGTCACCTCTTTCAAAAGGCCTTTTCTGACCACGCTAGCCATAGTCATTTTTTATCAAGGTATCCTAGCTTACTCAATGTTTTAGTTATTTATGTTGTATTTTATTTTCTAAATAACACTTATCACTCTTTGTAGTTATCATTCTATTACTGTCTTAAATGTTTATTACCTGTCTTTCTAGCTAGAATTTGACTTCGTTATAACATCTAAAACAGTGCTTGAAATGTTATTAATGATGATAATTATTTGCCAATTGATTTGCTGCTTAAGAATGAGAAATGATTAAAAGGAATATGTGCACACTATTTTATTATATTGAAACATAAAATTTTACCTTCTGTAGATAAAATTCTATAATATATAAAATATAAAGTTTTTTTTTTCAATTTAAGTTTCCTTTCAGGTGTGGTTTTTGCTCTGATTATTCTGAGACTGAGTTAACTTATTTTACAAAAAGAACCCACAAAAAACAAAAAACAAACCTTTATAAATGTATTTCCACAAGAGTGATAGGAACTGTGATATTATTTCTGTCATAAAGTCAGTACCAAGGAATGCTTTAAACATTGCCTGAATTATGTTCAAAAGTGCCTTTGTTTATCACATGAGCTGACACTAGGAGACATCTCTGCTAGAATGCATTCTTCTAAAACTATTGAGCGAAGGAAGGTCAGAATTGGACCCAAAGGCAAATAACCACCACAGCAGCACTGAAATATATATATATACGTATGTGTATATATATAATTTTATTTTATTTTGTCAATATACAAGGTGGTTGATTATTGTGGCCCACAATAATCCCTCCCTCCTCCCCCTCCCTCTCAACAACCAAATATCTGTTTGTTTGTCATATCAACTTCAAGCAATTGTAATTGTTGTATCTTCTTCCCTCACCCCCCCCAGTTAATTTGTGTTTATCTATTTTTATAGCTCCCACAAACAAGTGAGAATATGTGATATTTATCTTTCTATGCCTAACTCATTTCACTTAATATAGTTCTTTCTAATTCCATCCATGTTGTTGCAAATGGCAGTATTA
Organism: Galeopterus variegatus; assembly: GCF_000696425.1. Lineage (NCBI taxonomy): Eukaryota > Metazoa > Chordata > Mammalia > Dermoptera > Cynocephalidae > Galeopterus > Galeopterus variegatus. The sequence goes on from NW_007735596.1 coordinate 140,734, forward strand.
AATTCTATTTTGTAGCAGAGTCATATTCCATTGTGTAGATATGCCACATTTTCCATACCCACTCATCTGATGATGGACATTTGGGCTGGTTCCAACTCTTAGCTATTGTAAAGAGTGCTGCAATGAACATTGGAGAACAGGTATACCTTCGACTTGATGATTTCCATTCCTCTGGGTATATTCCCAGCAGTGGGATAGCTGGGTCATATGGTAGATCTATCTGCAATTGTTTGAGGAACCTCCATACCATTTTCCATAGAGGCTGCACCAATTTGCAGTCCCACCAACAGTGTATGAGAGTTCCTTATTTTCTGCAACCTCGCCAGCATTTGTCATTCACAGTCTTTTGGATATTAGCCATCCTAACTGGGGCGAGATGGTATGTCAGTGTGGTTTTGATTTGCATTTCCCGAATGCTGAGTGATGTTGAGCATTTTTTCATGTGTCTGTTGGTCATTCATATATATTCCATTGAGAAATGCCTGTTGAGCTCTTTTGCCCATTTTTTAATTGGGTTATTTGTGGTTTTTTTTGTTGTAAAGTTGTTTCAGTTCCTTGTAATTTCTAGATATAAATCCTGTGTTAGATATATATTTGGCAAATATTTTCTTCCACTCTGTTGGTTTCTTTTAACTCTGTGAATTGTTTCTTTTGCTGTGCAGAAGCTTTCTAGTTTGATGTAACCCCATTTGTTTATTTTTTTTCTTTGGTTGCCCATGCTTTGGGGGTCATATTGTTGAAGTCTGTGCCCAGTCCTA
>NW_007735596.1:142710-143072 GCF_000696425.1 Galeopterus variegatus
GATCATGTCATCTGCAAACAGGGACAGTTTGACTTCATCTTTTCCAATCTGGATACCCCTTTTTTCCTTCTCTTCTCTGATTGCTCTGGCTAGTATTTCCAACACTATGTTGAATAGGAGTGATAAGCCTGGGCATCCTTGCCTAGTTCCTGTTCTTAAGGTAAAAGCCTTCAGATTTTCCTTATTCAGGATGATATTGGCAGTGGGTTTCTCATATATGGCTTTAATTATGTTGATATACTTTCCATCTATATCTAACTTGTAGAGAGTCTTTACCAGGAAATATTGTTGAATTTTATCAAATGCTTTTTCAGGATCTATAGAGATGATTATATGGTCTTTGTGTTTGATTTTATTGATAT
>NW_007735596.1:143419-144012 GCF_000696425.1 Galeopterus variegatus
GTGTATAATTTTGCATATGTGTTGCTGTATTCTGTTAGCTAGTATATTATTGAGGATTTTTGCATCATACTCATCAAGGATATTGGCCTGTAGTTTTCTTTTTTAGTTGTATCTTTACCTGGTTTTGGTATCAGAGTGATGTATGCTTCATAGAATGAGTTTGGGAGATTTGCATCTGTTTCAATCTTTTGGAATAGTTTGTAGAGAATTGGCATCAATTCTTCTTTGAATGTTTGGTAGAATTCGGCTGTGAATCTATCTGGTCCTGGGTGTTTCTTTGTTGGGAGCCGTCTGATAACTTCAATCTTTTTTTATTGTTATTGATCTGTTCAGATTTTCTACATCATCTTGTGTCTGTTTTGGTAGTTTGTGTGTGTCCAGAAATTTATCTATTTCCTCCAGATTTTCAAATTTGTTGGCACATAGTTGCTTAAAGTAGTCTCTAACAATTCCTTGCACTTCAGAGGTATCAGTTGTAATATCACTTTTTCATTTCTAATTTTTTTTAATTTGGGTCTTCTCTCTTCTTTTCTTAGTTAGTCATGCTAATGGTTTGTCAATTTTATTTATCTTTTCAAAAAACCAACTTTTTG
>NW_007735597.1:0-2272 GCF_000696425.1 Galeopterus variegatus
CCCTCGGTGTCACACCCGCACCGCGCTCAACCAGTGAGCGGACCAGTCTCTATATGGGATCTGAACCCTCGTCGGGAGCGCCGCACTCTACCGAGTGCACCTCTGGGCTGGCCCCTATGTCTTTGCTTTTTGATATCAGTATAATGCTAGACTCATAATAAGTTTAGAAGTATTCTCTTCCTCTCAATTTTTTGATGGCATTAGAGAAAAAAAAATTTTGTTTGTTGCTTTTGTTTTGTTTTTAATGTTTGGTAGAATTTAACAGTGAAGTCACCAGGCCCTGAACTTCCATTTGATAGATGGCCTTTTATTACTGATTCAACCTTATTGCTCATTATTGGTCTCCTCCTGTTTTCCATTTCCTCATGACTTGGTCCTCATACATTGTAATTGTACAGAAATTTATGTATTTTTTCTAGTTTTTCCTGTTTGTTGAAATGTAGTTGTACAAAATGCTATCTTATTATCCTTTATATTTCTGTGATTTCAGTTGTAATGTCTTCTTTTTATTTATGTGAGTTTTCTCTTTATTTTTAAAGGTAGTCTAACTAAAGTTTTGTCAACTTTGTTCATCTTTTCAAAAAACACTGCTTGTTTTATCGACTTTTTTATTTTTAAATCTATATCTTTTCTAATCTTTGTTGCTTTTTCTTCTACTAACTAACTGGGTTTATCAATTTTTTTTTTAATTGTAAAATTAGGTTGTTTATTTTACATCTTTCTCCTTACTCTAGACACTCTTTGCTATAAATTTTCTTCTTGAACTGTGAATGTTGTATTGTATAGATATGTTGTGTTGAGTTTTCATTTTCATTTGTCTTGAAAATTTTTCAGTTTTCTAATTTTGTTATAAACCCATTGATTCAGAAGCAAATTGTTCAATTTCTATGTATGTGAAGAGTTTTTAATGATCCTTTTACTACTGATTTCTAGTTTAATTTCATTGTGGTAAGCAAAGATATGTTATATGATTTCAATATTTTTTTTAAATTTTAGGGCTTATTTTGTCACCCTACATAGGGTCTACTTTAGAGAATGTTTCGTCTGCTGTTTATAAGAATGTATATTGTTTAGATGTGAGATAAAAAGTTTTCTACATGTTTTCTGTATTTGGCCCTGTTAATCTAGAACTTTGATGTTTCCTTGCTGATTATTTGTGCATATAATCTCTTTATTGCTAAAAGTGGGGTGTTTAACTCTCCCTTATTGTATTGAGTCAATATCATTCTTTAGGTTTATAAATATTTGCCTTTTATGTTTGCATGCTCTGGTGTTTGGTGCATTTATATTTAAAATTATTATCTGCTTCTGGTGTTTTGGCCTCTTTATCACTATGTAATGCCATTATTTCTGTTTTTTTCTTTTGATACACTATTATTAAATTTTATTTATCTGATATAAATATAGCTACTTTTATTGGTCTTTATTTCTATTCATAGTGACTCCATTTTGTTCAACTTCTAAATTAAAAAGGTATTTTTCTTACTCTTGCAACCTGAGCTGCATAGCTTGCAGCTCGACATTAGAATACAATGATTTTGGTTGACGTGATTCTCTCAATTATTGTCTGTGGAGTAGTGAGCAAACAGACATTTGGGGTTTTGGTAACAAATGGATTATTTTTTCCCCATTTCTTCACTTTCAGCCTGTATGTGTCTTTTTAGATGAAGTTTGTTTTGTGGAGGCAGCATGTGGTTAGGCTTGTTTGTTAAAATTTATTAACCTACTCTACATCCTTTAATTAAAAACTGTACTGTATTTACATTTAGAATTATTGTTAGATTAGTAGTCACTACAGCTATTTTATACTTGATTTTTTGTTCATATTTTTTGTTTTTGTAGTCTCTTTTAACTTTTTTTTTTCTTCTCTTACTGTCCTTCTTGGTATTTAAGTGATTATCTCTGGTGGCATATTTTAATTCTATGCTATTTATTTTCAGTATATATATTATAAGGTTATTATATGGTTACCATGTGTTGGGAAAATAGAATAGTTTGGTCAGGGTCCTCACCTCAGGTCTAGTTCGGTGTGGTTTTTGGTCAGGGTCCTCACCTCAGGTCTAGTTCGGTGTGGTTTTAGCACATCCTTTGTAAGCAAATTGTGTGTGTGTGTGTGTGTGTGTGTAGTTAGTACAAATGCATGCCAATGTATCTTTTTAGTATTGTTGCTATTCTTGTGTCCCTCAGACAGAGAGAAAAAGAGAGAGAGAGAGAGAGAGAGAGAGAGAGCAGTTTTAGTGAATGAGGCAGGTGGGCATCTGCCTCAGGCATC
>NW_007735597.1:3270-4376 GCF_000696425.1 Galeopterus variegatus
TTTATAATACCAAACAGTTGTATACTGTCTATATTTTGTTGTTACAAGTTAACATCTTCTTCTTTCAGACTGAAGAATTTTCTATAGCATTTCTTTTAAGATGGGTCTGGTGTTGATAAATTTCTTCAGGTTTTTCTTGTCAAAACTCTCTTCTTGGGCCGGCCTGGTGGCGCACTCGGTGGAGTGTGGCGCTTTGGAGCTCAGCGGCGCTCCCACCGAGGGTTCGGATCCCATGTAGAGACTGGTCCTCTCACTGGTTGAGCGCGGTCTTTTTTTTCCCTTTCATTTATCAGCACTCTAAACATATTATCTCAGTCTCTCCTAGCTTGTGAGATTTCTTCTGATAAATCCACTGAAAACCCTATTGAGGATCCTTGAAATGTGATATATCTCTTTTTGCTGCTTGTAGTATGCTACTTTATCACTGATTTTGATAATTTGATTATTTTGTGCCTAAGAAATATAGTAATCCTATTCGGGTTGAATATGACTAGTAAATTCTGAGATCCATGTACCTGAGTGCTGTTGTCTTTCTTCCAGTGTAGAGAATTTTCAGCCATTATTTTTAAAAAGGTTTCTAGGCCATATTTGGTTTGTTTCCTTTGTAATTTATTTGCTTGGTTATAGTTTTCCATAATGTTTATAGGCCTTTCTCATTCTTTGTCTGTTTATCTGTTATCTATCATCTATATAATCTATTTATTTTTATTTCTCAGATTCGGTGGCTCCAGGCATCCCTGGGCTTGTGGCTGCATAACTCCAGTCTCTGCCTCTGTCTTCGCATGGCTTCTTCTCTGTGTCTGTGTCTCTTCTGCCCCTTATAAGGACAGCTGTCATTGGACTTAGGACCACCCTGATCCAGAATGACCTCATCTCAAGGTCCCTAACTAATCACATCTGCAAAGACCCTGTGTCCACATAAAATCCTCTTCAAGGTTCTGGGTGGACATGAATTTGGGGGTGTCCTGCTCCACCACTGCAGGTTTTATTCTGAGATCCATCTCTGGCTTCCACATTTTTTTCTTCAACAAATAAGACTAGTTGTGACCCAGGAAGACTAATAAATCCAGTTTTATAAAGCATCTTTTACACAACCAGATTTGTAG
>NW_007735597.1:5725-7417 GCF_000696425.1 Galeopterus variegatus
GCGTATGACCAGCAGGCCCCGGGCCCAGCCCCTGAGTGGAAGCCCGGTCTCCCCCCACATCAGGTCTTCCCCACGGAGATTGCAAACTCCAAAAAAGTGGACAGAGATCATCATCAGTGACAGCACTGACCACCTGCACAGAGACAGAAACAACAGGTCCCAAGGCTGGGAGAGGAGGGCATCCCTGTGACCTAATTCTAACCCTCCCCACCAGGAGAAGAGCCAGGACTGGAGAAACCACAAACTGATGTTCTCAACCTGAAGAGGGTCCAGCGAAGCCAGCAGATACACATGTTCTGTCCCCTAAATGCTCTGTCCTCTGGACACTCTGTCCTCGATGGTCTGTCCCCTGGATGCTCTGTTCCCTGGACAGTCTCTCCCCTGCAACTCTCTCGCCTGGATGCTCTGTCCCCTGGAAGCTCTGTCCACTGAACACTTTGTTCCCTGGACACTTTGTCCCCTATTTGCTCTGTCCTCTGTGTACCTTGTTCTCTGGACACTCTGTCCTAAATGCTCTCTCCTCTGCGTACTTGGTCTTCTGTCTCATCTCCTGATTATTCAGTCCACTGGATGCTTGATCCCAGGTCCCCATCCCCCAGGAGGAACCCCTCTTTTGGCTCTGNGCGACCTCAGTGAGTGACTGCCCCATGGGCAGGCAAGAGGCCCCCTTGTGGGGAGGCTGGCAGGAAGGGGTGCTGATATCCATGCAACTACCTCCTGGGTCCAAGATTCAAAAGGGTATCAGAGTCCCAGGAGCAGCAGGCCTGACACAGTAGGTGATGGGAGACACCCCTGGGGGAGATGGTGAAAAGGTGGAACCCCAACATGGCCCCAAACCCTGAGCCTCTGCAGTGAGGAAAACCCTCCCATTCCTCCAACAGAGACCAAGCTCAAAGGGAAAATCCAGGAGAGTGGCTTGGACCCATCTGATCAGTTGGCTGTGTGGACACTTCAGCAGGAGGAGAGGAAGGCCATCCAGTGGGGATGGAGGGTGGGGCTCTGCAAGCAGCCATGGCTGGGAGACCTGGGACAATTTCTCAGTACTGGCAGGGCATGTGCTGAGGCAGAGAGCTTGGCTGAGTGATCCTGATGGAGTATCGAAAAGGCTGGTCCAGGAGGTGGCAAATGCCATCCAATGCAGGCAGCATGATGGGCATGGCCTGTGATGACCTCAGTGCAGAAAGCTTTGGGCCACCTGGNGCTCCACCCACTGCAGGTTTTATTCTGAGATCCATCTCTGGCTTCCACATTTTTTTCTTCAACAAATAAGACTAGTTGAGACCCAGGAAGACTAATAAATCCAGTTTTATAAAGCATCTTTTACACAACAAGATTTGTAGCTGTGTTTGTGGCAACATAAGAAGAGAGCCACAGAAGCAGTAAAGTCACAGGTGTGTAACTGCCAACAGCAGCAGGGCAGATCAGCAGACACTGGTCTCGGACAATGAGAAGATACTGTGCCAAGTGCATGGCAGCTCCAGCACTGTCCTCTGAGAACACTCAGCACCCAGGATGGAGCAGGCTCTGGAGGGGCAGGCAGCTGACCTCACGATGTCTGCATATGACCAGCAGGCCCCGGGCCCAGCCCCTGAGTGGAAGCCTGGTCTCCCCCCACATCGGGTCTTCCCCATGGAGATTGCAAACTCCAAAAAAGTGGACAGAGATCATCATCAGTGACAGCACTGACCACCT
>NW_007735597.1:9345-9922 GCF_000696425.1 Galeopterus variegatus
GACAAATCCATGTGAGGGAAAGCAACAAAATGCATAATGTCATGTATCCGCATTAAAGTTGTAGTTTCACTGCCCTGAACATCCTCTGTGCTCCACTGGTCCATCCCTCCCTCCCCTGACCCCTGCCAACCTGATCTATTTACTGTCTCCATGGTTTTTGCATTTTACAGGTGTCATGTGGATGGAATCATACAGGACGTGCCTTTTTAGATGGCTCCTCTCACTCAGGAACGTGCATTTCATGTTCATCCATGTCTTTATGTAGCTCAATAGCTTATTTCTTTTTATTGCTGAGTAATGCTCCATGGTGTAGTTGTAGCAGAGTTTGTTTTCTGCTCACCTACTGGAGGATTTCCTGCTTGCTTCCAAGCTTTGGCAACTATGAACAAAGCTCCTATAAACATGTGTGGGCACATTTTTGTGTGGACATAGCTTTAGTGCTCAGTTGCTAAATGCCAGGAAGCATGATTGCTGGGTTGCAACAGAGGAGTGTTTAGTGCTGTAAGAAACTGCCAGTCATCTTCCAAAACCACCACACCATTACACATTCCAGTCTTTCTTTTCTTTCTTTCTTTCT
>NW_007735597.1:11922-12661 GCF_000696425.1 Galeopterus variegatus
TTCCCAGTGTTCCCAGTTTCCCCAGTATTCCCAATGTTCCAAGTGTTCCCAGATTTCCTGGTGTTCCTAGTATTCCCAGTGTTCCCCGTGTTTCCAGTATACCTGGTGTTCTCGTGTTCCATGTGTTCCCGGTGTTCCCCACGTTCCCAGTGTTCCTGGTGTTCCCCGTGTTCCAAGCATTCCCAGATTTCCTGGTGTTCCTAGTATTTCCATTGTTCCCCATGTTCCTGGTGTTCCCAGTGTTCCTCATGTTCTCAGTATTCCTGATGTTCCCAGTGTTCCCAGATTTCCCAGTGTCCTAGTGTTCCCCGCCTTCCCGGTGTTCCCAGTATTCCCAGTGTTCCCACTGTTCCCGGTATTTCAAGTGTTCTCCATCCTCCCTAGTGGTGCTCAGCCGGGTCCACTCCCAGATGACTAGGTTCACATTGGCCTTGCCCAGCTCCNCCCCAGCAGGGATGGCAGTGATGGAAGACTGCTGTGGTCGAGGCAGGAGGAGGACGCAAAATCCCCTCAGGATCTTGGAATTCCACCCCCAGTGTCAGGGGCGTTTCTAATACCACCGTGTACATTTCCTCCCTCTCCAAGGGATCTTCCATGCACATGCTGGACACACCATCAGCAAAAGCAAGTGGTTCACCGGCAGGAGAAAAGACTGCACTTGTTCCTCCCTTCCCAGTGTTCCCAGTGTTCCCGGTGTCCCCAGTATTCCCAATGTTCCAAGTGTTCCCAGATTTCCTGG
>NW_007735597.1:13743-13996 GCF_000696425.1 Galeopterus variegatus
GGAACTAGAGGGCATTTTGTGGTGAAGTCGTGGTGGGCTCCAGGCACCTGCAGACCCACCTGTGGCTCTGCCCCAGCAGGTCAGGTGGGTGACTTGTGGCTCTCTGGCCATGAGGCAGGTGGTGCACCTGAGGTTCTCATAACAGTGGGTGTTTGTTGCCCCATATGGAATGCTCTCCTGGTTTACTGTCTGCCCCAGCAGGGATGGCAGTGATGGAAGACTGCTGTGGTCGAGGCAGGAGGAGGACGCAAAA
>NW_007735597.1:14652-16984 GCF_000696425.1 Galeopterus variegatus
CTGCTCACAGCACATGCCTCAGAACTGAACTCTGACCTGTCAGGGAGCCAGCCCAGCTGAGGGGCCTGGGAAGAAGCAGCCCCTCAAAAAGTGCCCAAACAAGAGGGGAGTCCTCAGTGGTGGGCCCCGCACTGTACATCCCAGGCCCTCAAATACCCTCAGTGGGGACCGTAGGAGGCCATCCTCCCCAACTTTGCATCAAAACAGAGCAGGGACAGCTTGGGCATCCTCTGTGCATGGCTAGGTCTCCACACCACGGAGATTTTTCAACCAAGGGCTGAAGCTTTGATAGACTGATGTGGGTGAGCCTCACACAGGAAGCAGAGGGGAGGATGCCAGACACACACGGCACAGAGCATGTTAAGCTGTTTACACGTGTGCACAGAACAGGCAAGTCCACAGGGACAGAAAGCAGATCAATGATAGCCGGGGCGGGGGCAGGGGTGACTGCTGATGGGGACGGGGTCTTTTTATGGGTTGATGAGTATCCTGGGTCTAAATAGAGGTGGTGGTTGCACAGCACCGTGATGTATTAAAAAGCACTGAGGAGCCGGCCCGTGGCACACTCGGGAGAGTGCTGCGCTTGGGAGCGCAGCAACACTCCCGCCACAGGTTCGGATCCTATATAAGGATGGCCAGTGCGCTCACTGGCTGAGTACGGTGCGGGTGACATCAAGCCAAGGGTTGCAATCCCCTTACCGGTCACAAAAAAAGACAAAAAAAAAAAAAAAAGAAAAAGAAAAAGAAAAAAGCACTGAGTCGTTCACTTTTGAAAGGTGAAAGTGATTTTAAAAAGCCAAACCATCTCAGAGAAAAAGGTCATTGGAATTTTGGCGGGGGTTGCATTGAATTTGTAGATCACTTTGGGTAAGATGGACATTTTCACAATGTTCATGCTTCCAATCCAAGAGCATGGGATACTGTTCCATCTTCTCATGTCTTCTTTATTTGCTCTCAACAGTGGTTTGTAGTTCCCTTTGTAGAGACTTTTCACATCCTTGGTCAGTTTTATTCCTAATTTTTTTTTTTTTTTGTGGCTCCTGTACATGGGTTAGCTATCTTGATTTCTTTTTCTGCATGTTCACTGGGGGAGTATAAAAATGGTACTAATTCTTGTGTGTTGATTTTGTATCCTGCAACTTTGCTGATATCATTTATCAACTCCAAGAGTTTTTCTGTAGAGGCTTTACTGTGTTCGATATATAGGATCATGTCATCTGCAGACAGAGACCCTTGTGGCCACATCACTCCAGTCTCTACCTCCATCTTCATGTGGCTTCTCCTCTGTGTCTGTGTGTAATCTCCTTCTGCCTCTTTTAAGTATTGGGTCTCGGGGCTGGCTTAGCTCAGCACAGCTATGTTAAGTGGCTTTTCCACTGTTCCCCTCCTGGGAAGGGGTAAACATTACCTTTATCATCAAGGGAAAGTCTTGTGCATTGTGTCCGCAGGCTTCAGGCTGGAATGCTTTGACTGAGATACTGGCTAATTAGGAGCCTGTGCCTTGCATACCACTGACTTCAAAACTGCCCATTACTCTGGCAGAACCTGCAAAGTCTTATAAACATCCCGTTTTCCTTTGTTGGTGGGAACTAACCTGGCTCAGTCTCCCTTCCACATTAGTGGAAAAAAGGTTTTTGGCTGAAATAGTGCCTGGCTCGGTCTCTCTCTCTCTTTCCCTATTCTGTGTCTCACTGTATCTAATAATAAGGACCTTGTGATGACATTGAGCCCACTCACACAATCTGGAACAATCTCTGCATCTCAGGATCCTTAACCAAATCATATCTGCCAGGTCCCTTTGCCATGTGAGGGGCCAACTCACAGGTTCTGGAATGGGGACGTGGGCATCTTTGGGGACAGCATTCAGCTGACCACAGAGTCTCACATACAGGAAGGTGGAATTCTAGCACAAGAGCCCCAGCTGCAGGCACATTTCCAGGAGACCCTTGGTAAGAGGGAATGCCATGAGCACCCTGATTGATTCCAGGAGAGCTTTGGGGCATAAGGGGCAGGTGCCTTATGGTGGGAACTACTCAGACTCCTGTGTCCTGGAGACCTGGCAGGGCTGGCGGGAAGTCAGGGGCAGGGTCACACAGAGAGATCAGTGCCACTTGGGGACATGGATGCCCTTCCCCTCCCCGTCTCTGCTCACAGCACGTGCCTCAGAACTGAACTCTGACCTGTCAGGGAGCCAGCCCAGCTGAGGGGCCCGTGAAGAAGCAGCCCCTCAAAAAGTGCCCAAACGAGAGGGGAGTCCTCAGTGGTGGGCCCTGCACTGGACATCCCAGGCCCTCAAATACCCTCAGTGGGGACTGTAGAAGGCCATCCTCCC